>NW_010516599.1:0-10312 GCF_000687285.1 Phaethon lepturus
CCGGGGCTCGCTGCCGGCTCCTGCCCAGCTCACTGCCCCAGAGCCCCCTCCCCAGAACTGCTTTCCAGACAGTCTGTCCCCAGCCTGGACCATTGAAGAGATTCTTCCTTCCCAGGTGCAGCACTTGGCATTTGGTTTCCTGAATTTCATTAAGTTCCTGTTGGCCCATCCCTTCAGCCTGTCTAGGTCCCTCTGGATGACAGCCCTTCCATGGACAGTATTTGCCATCTACCCCCAGTAGCTGCAAACCTGATGAGCCTGTGCTTCACGACCTCTTCCAGGTCATTGATAACCACATTAAGCAGCACAGGTCTCAGGACAGACCCTGCGGTACCTACCCTGTTGCATGCTCCAGGCAGGAAATGATCCACTGGCCATGACTCTCTGAGCCTGACCATCCAACTGGTTTCTTACCAGCCTGGGTAATCTTACCCATCCAGGCTATAACATCCTAACTTGGATTGTGGGAGACAGTCTCAAACGTTCATTTTGCTCACAAAGGGCTATGTTTTTGATACCATTTCAGACATTCACTCGGGTCATGGCTTCATAATAATCACAACATGGTTTAAAAGTAATCCCATGTACTCGCCTTCCCTCCCAGATAAGTTGGTGTCTGAATAGAAGGTTTCTGGTTCACAGTTTTGGACTTAAGATACTTCATCTGCACCAGAACCTCAGAATTCCATGGGCCGTGGCCTCAGGTACCTGTGTGTCACCAAGAGCAATTTTGGACTGACTTTTGGGTACTTCATGCTACACCAGCAGCGTTCATACAATGTGCTCAGCAAAGGCCTGCTCTGACCAGAGGATTTTTTTCCTGTTTTCTCAAGGACACGTCTCCTCTCACACACCTATTTCTCTATGGGGTCATAGAGATAAAACCAGTTTGTCCAGAATTCAGGTACTTGAGCAGAAGTCCAAGTCTTTTCACCCACTTTTCACCCAATATGTCTAACAGTCAATCAAAGGACATTTGTGATTAAAGACAAGGGGTCTAGTAGCCATACGGTACTAAGACTTGGTAATATTTAGATGGAATGAAACAGAAAGTGACGTAAATGGAAAAGATTATGGATGTTTACCTCCTTAAAGGTATTCTCCTTGTAGAGTATGTGAGTAGCAGTTGAGTTGAGTGCACTGCCATCTACAGGTTGTCAATATAGCACCTTCGGAGCGATGTTTTATTATTTTTATTTTTTCCATCACTGACCCTGGCTTCTGTTCTGGTTTTCTGCAGTCCATGAACATTCTTTTGGGTAATGGACTCCATTGGACTAGATTTCTAGTGACAGTGACCTACAAGCCATGCTGATGGAAAATTCATTATGGTTTGGGATTAGTTGCTAATCTTTGGGATTATTAAAACTATACCACTTGGACATTCTTCTTTTTGTTTTAATTGCCTGTGTTATGAACAAAGGGCACAGCCAGTCTAGCATCTGGTGTATGTGTATAATTTCTTATGAGCATTGACAGACAAATAAATACGAGCTATTTTCAAAGTGACCTTTTCCTTCCACCCGTATTAGAATGTTCTGACAAAATTCATAATTGACTGAAGTCTTTTTATAGCACCAATGAACATAATGACCAGGGACAGAGTTTCCAGGCTGCCCTGTCTCTGCTCGGTTTCCTGTCATAGCCATGGCTCCAGCTGGGCTACACAGGATCAGGGTAGCGCCTTTACTCTGGCAGAGTGCAAAGACTCTGCAGCCTCCACTGTGGGGATTTGACTTCACAGCAGATAGCATTTCTAACTGGAAATAACGATGCTTTGGAAGTATCTAGTAAACCCCAGCTGGCCATATGTCCTATTGTTCACAGAATGAAATGGAGATTAAGCCATCAGCAGTAGTCTACAGACAATTTGTTCCTAAATTCTAGAAGAATCCTGTTTGTTCTCCCTGTAATACATTACTATATATATTGGGTTTTAGTACAGTTTATGGTTCTCGCTTCAGCTTTTGGTAAGAAAAAACCTCATGGATTCATGACAAAGACTTAAACTACACTGTGACTTTCCTGGCAATGGCACCAGTTGAAACGGCGTCTTGCTACTTGACTATAATACGAACCCCCTTGGGTTCCTGTGGGCAATGCAATACCTTCTTGCCTTTCAGTTCCTGAAAGACTGAACAGTGTAAAAGGAACCTCAGCAATCTGCCACAGAGAAAGAAAACACACGACAGCTAGCAGTTTGCCATTTTAACCTCTTTTTGTTTGTTACCCAACGTGCCTTCACATTACTCTGAAAGCATCTAAGGCCCACTATCCCATCTAGCAGGTTACCAGCGTGGAAAGAGAATTTTGACACATTAAAAAAAAATCACCCTCCTTTGGCAATAGGCCAACCTGAGGCACATAACTGCATGCAGTCACTTGTGAAATAATTAACGCTCGCAGTGGCTTGGCCGATGTGATAGTTTGAACGACAAATGTCACTGCATTCCTAATGTACTCTTAGTGACCTACACGTAGATGCATATCAAATAATGTGTAAAACAGGCACTTCACCAGCATGCAGCTACCTAGGCACAGAGGAAGAAAGTGGAGCAGAAAAAAATGCCCTTATTAGCTATGATTGATTTTGGGCAAGTACTGCAGTGTGAGTCGTTATATAAATGTAGTATTATCATACAGTTTTTTAAGATGCTTCAACAGTTCAGAAAGAATATTTTCATACGGCTGTAAAGTACTGGCAGTAATCAGCAGTAATTGTGGACACAACAACAACAGTGGGTGTGAACGTGGCCCCAGAGTAGGCATGGAGCGTGTGAAGAAGTCGGGCTCTAGCTCTACTCCCAGCCCATGGCTCGCGGGCATCTTTGACTCAAGTCCTCCACCTGCAAAACAGGGATGATCAATCACATTGCAAAAGCCTGGAGCAAATGACATTCTGTAAGGTTGCAAGCTTGGCATTTGATGACATTTTTGTGTTTATAGTGCACTTTGATGTGGCTACTGAGAAAGGACGAGAGCAGCAGGTAAGGAAGCAAGCCAGGTGCTTTCTCAGGACACGCAGATGGCAGCATGTACCGTGTCAATGATGTCAAGAGATCATATATTTCCTGCTTCGCAGGAAAATCATTCATCCAAGCAGTTTTTGCTCCATGGTGTTTAACTGTAGTCCGTTTTGTTTATAATTTAAGTAAATTACTTTTGTTACTGAGTACAATTATTTACAGAACATATCCCAAAAAGTTATCCTGAATGCATGCATCTGTTATACTGCAAAAGACTTCTGGTAATTCATGTCCATAAAGTAGTAGGTAACAAGCCAGAAGAAGACCTACAAAACTGAAATATTAAAAGTAGTTCTTAGAAAGCAAATTGACTTTCCCACATATGAAAAAATTTAAGTGGCAAGCTTTTCACCGAGAAAACCTTGGTAATAAGCAAAAGGTAAGAAGCTGTTGAATTGTGGCAGGAAAGTTAATATTAAAAGAGACACTTCAAACTAGGCTGCTTTTTTTTTTTTTTAAGTAAAGGCTTTTGTTGTTTGTCCTTGCTATTTAAAACTTTTCCAAGCAGCCTAAGAGGTCAGAAAATTAATTCAGTCAGAAGTTTATAGTTTGCCCTTAGAAAAGGGGCAGACTTTGTGTATATGTAGTAGAGGAACATGAGAGTAGAAGCCTTACTCAGCATCACGATTCCTGCTTTGCTGTAGGAAAGCAAGGTATCTTTGCATTTTTTTGTGGAGCAATTTGCTTGTCCTCATGCTTCCACCCAGCTGCTCTTCTTACATTGTCAAGAGGACTTCTTTTGTTGCAGGAAATATCCTTGGGCCTATTGTTCTAGAATTAACTTCTAAGCAGGACCAGATGAGGATGTGCCCCAAATACTGACACACAGATGTTACACCACTCTGAAACAAGGCAGAGGGGTAGAAACTACATGGTGTTGTGCTGTTCGTCTCTGAATAGTCTGTAGAGGTAAAGGACAGGGAGAAACAGATGCCTGGGCTAACACACGGGACGTGCTGAAGAGAACTAGGCTTTGTTGGGATTTTTAACTGTTATATTGATAACAGAGAACAAAGGTCAGAATAGATGGTGGCTGAAAAGGAACAGGTCTCTTCACTTTGCTTCCCTTTCATCAGGAAAACACACTGTTTGTACAATCAGCCACAGCTTTCAACAATGGACGGGCTGGAGATGAGTCACTAAAATGAATAATCCTTTTTAATCTCTATGAAAAACATCCTGTTAGTGTTGCCATATTCTAGGAATTGTTATAACAGGAGCAGCAAAAGGATTAAGTGCTTAAACCTGTCCTACCGGTACAAGTTTACTGCGGCAGAATCTCTCTGCTGATAGTGAGTCTCCACGTCTTACAAAACCAAGAGAATATTCCTATTCTGTATTTCTTCTTCTGTAACAAGCCCTTCCAGGACCCACCAATAATATAGCTATTTTGAAAAATTAAAATCTAGATCAACTCACAGCACATGCTGAGAATGAAATAAAAGTAAGGATCACCAGTTCACCAAGATCAGACCGGAGCCTGTTCTCAACGCCTTTCACCGAGAGCATTACACTTCTGCCAACAAACCCTCCCGAGAGTAAGAATCCCGTAGGCTCAGGGCTGTCCTATCTGTGCTTAGCAGAGCAGTGCTGTGCCTCTTTCAAAAGGTGAGTGATTCTAGGAAGTGATTAAAATATGTAGGATATTCGTTGCAGCATAAGGCTGAAGCCTGTACTTTCAATACCAAATGCAAAAAGGCTGTCAGCTATGAAGAATGAAAAAGCTATCCAGCTACCTGACAGGAACGATTAGTCTCATGAGCTATGCAAATTGCTAGAGGAGGCAGATGACTGCTTTGTTTTCCCCACAATACTTAAAATGGCAAGAGCTTGCTAAAATATTTAGTGTTAATAAAAACTGATGACAAGCTCTTGCTGGTCTCCTTTCCAGAAGTGAACGTTCAAGAAGATTGCCTCCTTTCACTGGTTCTGTCACATTAAGGTATCCAAAAGATGTTGAAGGTGATGCAACACAGAACCCAAAGAGACATCCTCAATTAATCTCAAACCAGTGACAAGGCTTTTTCATCAACAGGTGGCCTAGCGGTGCTTGTTTTGAACCCTTCTTTTTAAATACATCACAAGGGATGTTTCAAGGTGCTCAAGCCTCACCAGCTCTGCTCCCGTGGGCTAACGCTGACCTGAGCAGAAGCAGAGTAGGGTGACCCCAGCTGTATTTGCGCGGCGGGGCAGGTGTTGTGTTTGCAGGCCGTGCACGTTGGCCGTGTCCCACCCCCAGAGCGAATTTACCCGCCAGTCCTAAGTCACTGACTGCCCAGATCATGAACCTGCTGGAGCTCGCTACCAGCTTGTCCGCCCTTTCCTGTGCCTCTGGGCTTCTTCCCAAAAGCAAGCGGGGTGGAGAGGGAACAGCCTGCACCTGTATCTCCGTTCAAGGCGGAGCTGAGTCAGAGCTAAAATTTGCATCTAGATCTCTCCAGCTCCTGGCACATCTCCCACCTTCATTGAGTAATTAGAAACTACAGAGCAGGACTTCTTAACTCTTATATGTTAGATTCACCCTTCTGTCAGCTGAATTAATAATAACGTTTTGGACAAGTAGTACAGACGATGGCATAGTAGTCCTTAGATGTGATATGTAGATAAAATAACTGTTGATTACACATATATATTTTATCCATAACAAGAACGCCAACAGAACATGGAAGGGCAATATCTGACAATAGCAAACTACAGATATGGCCAACAGCTGTGAATTTCTTTTCAGTCAGTGCTAACACAGCTTGGGACAGAAAGCATCTTAGTTCTTCAGTCCTGCCAGCTCAGGCAATCCCACCAAATAACTACGCAAACTTGGTCAGCCCTTAACACTTAACATTTTTTGCGCCTACATTTTTTTTAAAAAAAACAGCTCCAAATCTCCCTCCTTTGATAGTTAGAAAGAACTCTTCAGGCTGAGTTATTCTATGGTCAATTTACACCCAATCTACTAAGTCCCTTCTCTATTAAACAGGAAGAGTTTTTAGCCCCCTCCTTAAAACTGTGTGGAGGAGCTTTAGACTTCTGATCTCAGAAAAAGGACAACTAGGATGGATCAAGGAGGACACATGTAAGATTCCTTACATCAGGATACCTGGTCATCCAGAACATCCTCTCCTAGCCATCCTTCTATACTGGCTTTTCCTGGAACCCAAAGAAGAGAGTTAGTGATATATTGTCTTTCCTGAAAAAAAAAGTCTTGCCTCATTTTACCTATAATTAGTTTGCTTTGGAGGCTCTACTTTGAATACCATACTTCACTGATTTTCTTCTCCTCCAGGAAAGTGACTGAGAAGACAGAAAGCGACATCAGGTGCCTCCTTTCATGTTATTTGACATCTTGTATACAATACTCACATATCTGATCCAGCTGATTTTTTAAATGAATCTAAAATCTTGTATATCAGTTTATTCTATGTAACAGTTGAAGATCGTTACTACTAAACTCCTATGGGTTTACTTTATAACTACGTCCATAAACATAACCCTTTGTCTGAGTTTGTGGCTGGTCATATGTTAGTATCCAATCTACTTTTGTTATAGGAAGCAGAAAAAAATTGGTCATTGCAAGTCTAGGCAACTATATAAAATTAGATTCACTCTGTAAGAATGACAAGAATGTCCTTTACTGAACCTCAGTGCCTCATGGAAGAGTTGGCTGCATGTGAAAGGAGGTAGATGATCTTACACGTTCCCTCTCCTAGTACTTGCTGCCACATGATGAGTTAATATTTGATTAGACGGTGCTGTATCTATGACACCTGTTCACCAGGGAGACTAGGCCAACAACTGATGTAATCTACCTTATTATATACTTAATGATAGAGGAGAAGCACTGCTTTTTCAGCTTCCCACGTCTGCTTTTCATTTCCTCTCCTACACATTCCTGAGGGGTCATGTTCAGTGCCTTGCAAGAGCAAACAAACAACTACAAAATTTCTCTCTCTCTCTCTCTGTGATTCTCTGCAATATGCCTTAAAAAGAGGCGGAAAAGTTTTAAAATTTCCACTCTGTGTTTCTGGAAAGAAATCTACTTCTTGATAATAGTTATTACTATACATGCACTGGCTAGATTTCTTTGACCACAATAGATCTGGACAAAACATACCAAAAAATGCGTTGGTACTAAAGCTACACCAAAGGGCTCATAATTTTCATAGCAGTCTTGGCCGTAGCTTCCAGATCCTCTTCACAAATGTCGTCTCAGGCAATCTCAGGCTTTGCCTGGTAGGACCTACTCACTTTTTTAGGTCAGTTCCCAGAGTGGCTGTAAAGGAAACATTGCAAGGGCACCAAAGCACCTCATCTGAGACGAATCCCAATTATTCTCCTGTGGCCAGGTCACAGTGCCTTCCTCCAGGAAATGCTGTGCTTCTGCTTTGCACCACTTTGGAATCTGAACATGATTTTTATTTCAAATGTTATAAGGTTGTGTTCAGGAGAGTCTATTCAGCCAGTGTGATTTCTGTATTTTTTTCACTTTGGCCTTCATAACTTCTGTAACTTTCCTGTTAAGAAATCCTCATCTTTCTGGGGAATCCCTCAAATTCCCTCCTAACTGTAGGTGATTATAGCATTTCAGACATTACCTTTCTTACTCTGAGTAATCGCTGGTATAATGTGAACATATTAACTGGAGAATATTTTCTCAAATTCCATTTCAGGTTTTTCCTTCCCATTTTTAGACAGTTCACCTGAAGATTTGCCTCTGAGCAGAAGATGAGGAGAGCTGCAGTGTATTTTTATTGGAACGCCAGCACTTCTTTTCTTCTCTATGTGATTTTATTGGAAAAGGGAGGGCTGAGAATAAGACAGGGTGTATCTTTCACTGCCCTGGGCTAGGTCCTTTCCTTAGTTCAGGGCCAATGCTAAAGGCCTGGATGGTATTATCTTTGAACAGAGATGGCTGACAGTTCCAAATTGCTGATCAAGGGTGGTCAAAAAATCTGTGAAAAAGCTGTAGTCAGTCTCCATGGAAATGAGAGTAAACAGTCATTTTATTTGTAGATGTGCTTGTTGAGCTACCAGGAGTCTTCGTTCGCTTCTGTCTGGTACTCACCTGTCAGGGTTCCCCCAGACCCTGCAACCCACCTTACAAGCCATGATAACAGGAGGTAGATCTCAATGTAACTATAAAACAATACGTACTGAGACTCCCCTGGGAATCAGTGTCTGAGCATCACAGACAGCGTGGGGATTCCCAGAAACATTTTTGAAAGTGGTACACAGAGACAACTCTTGACATGTGATTCATGCAGTTGCGTTTCAAGTCCCTATGGTTTGCTTGCCACTTTGATCCAGTCGCACAAACAGGTTCATGTCCAAAATTAGGCTGGAAAAAATTGCTACTATAATTATTTAGAGGAAATAGGCAGAGGGGAACATCTTCCACTGCCAACTACTGTGCCCACAAAGACAACAAAAGCTTTGGCAGAAGATAGCACTGGGCATGTGCTAGCACTCTCCACTTTGAACTTCTTCCAGGAACCAATGGTGAGAAATAACAACTTTGGTGCAAGCCCGAGAGGTACGTCCTAGAGAAAGCATACAGTGAGTTCCACCGGGCTAAAAGCTGTGCGTTAAGAATAATAAAAAGGTTTGATCAATGCTCTTTAAACTGTTTTACAAGGACTTTCTCGCCTTCCCAGGCCATTTTACATGGTTATTTACTACAGTGTAAATCATACTTCATGGAGCTGAGCTGACAAATGAATCCTGCCACAATTCTGCATGAAATGTAACATGTTTTCTTAGGCAAGACAGGAGTTGACAGAGCATCAAATGATCATGTTCCATCTATAACTTTCACTCTGTCAAGTCTTCTGTCCTCTGCATGCCAATTATAATAAGTATAGCTGACTGCATATAGCCAGAGGAAAGCGAAGGCAGCTCTCTAACGTATGTAAAACTAAAAGATTCAGACATTTGTAAATCTTTTGGTTGTTCACATAAAAGCAATGCTCTGTTCTCTTTGGTTTGAAGACAATAGGAAGTTGGAAAGGAATATACCTTTACAAATCAGCATTGAAATACAAGTAAGGTTATTCAGCTGAGTAACACCCTCTTGCAGTGGGAGCTGAAGACAGAAGGTGGTGCCAGTAAGCCTGGCTCAGTGAAGTATCTTTACTATAGGAAGCATTTCTTAGTTCACATGAGAAGTAGTGGTGATTTATCCTCCCACAGGTATTAACACCTCAAGCCACACAACAAGCATGTTGTTTACTAGAGAGAAATAACCAAAACCCTCCTTGCAGTTTTTGGAAGGACTTTCTTCTGACACTCTGAAGGAAAAGAATTGTTTAAAAAACGTATACTTTGAGGAAATTATTTTTTGAGGTTGTTCTGACTGTTAATACATCTTTCACAAATAACACGTGGTGCTTCATGCTCAGCCGTTAGTGACAAAGGGAAGTTTGCATATTATTTTTTATTTATGCTGTACAGAGACCCCCAATATTGCAAGCTCACAATTAATATTACGTCCATACTAAATATACTATAAGTAGTGGATGGATGGAATGATTTCTTTCCCTCTACACTCTTACCTCAGTCTGAAAACAGAGAGGCCTAATGCTTCCATGTGGCCACCGGATACTTCTTTTCTTAATAATGATTAATTATATCCCAGACCATCACTGGTCTCAGCATCAGCCTGAGCCTGACGTATGCATTTAAGGATCCACAACTGGTCTCTCATGTTCTCACCGTGTTACCTAACTCAGCATGTGAAGTTGGTGAGAAAGACGCTTTCTGTACGAAGAGGTAGAAGGGCAGTGCGCAGCACATCGGCGCCACGTCAACAGCAGAGAGGGAGCTCCACCACAGGAGGCCTCAGAAGGCTGCTGGGCTCCTTCTGAAGGTCCGAGTGCAGGCTTTGCCAAACACCGTCACTAGAGCAAGGGATGGGGATACAGGCAGGTACCAAGACACTTGCAATTTCAAATTGTCAGGCATCTGTCTTTGTGCCAGGTGCTGTGTTTCCAGTTTATTGGCTTTAGTGGCTGCTCTGGGACCCATGGGCCTGGCCCTGTGGTTCACATGTTTATCACAGAATCATAGAATCTTTGGACTGGAAGGGACCTTTAAAGGTCATCTAATCCAACCCCTCTGCAATGAGCAGGGACATCTTCAACTAGATCAGGTTGCTCAGAGCTCCATCCAACCTGACCTGGAATGTTGCCAGGGATGGGGCATCTGCCACCTCTCTGGGCAACCTGGGCCAGTGGTGGTACATTGTGAAAAATTTCTTTCTTACATCTAGATGAAATCTGCCCTCTTTTAGTTTA
>NW_010516600.1:0-4178 GCF_000687285.1 Phaethon lepturus
GGTGGCAGGGGGCTGGAGGGGGCCTGAGGGAGCGCCGGGGAGGCTGCGCTGCTTGCGGGACGCTTTGTACCTCGTCTCTCCTTCCTGCTTGTTGCAACTGTCTCGCTGATGCCAATTTTATGTAGACAAACCAGAGTGAGCCGTCTCAGAGGCGGCATGCGGAATTAAACTCTTAATATTTGAAATGTAATTTAATATTATAACTAGTTGCTAATTAATGCATCAGTTTCCTCCTGTAAAACTTAACCCACTTTATTAAAGAGTGTAGGTGGTGGGACAAGCTGGGACTTGCCTGCAACTGGAGTAATGCGTTTTGTCTGCACTACTGTGTTGT
This sequence comes from Phaethon lepturus, assembly GCF_000687285.1. Lineage (NCBI taxonomy): Eukaryota > Metazoa > Chordata > Aves > Phaethontiformes > Phaethontidae > Phaethon > Phaethon lepturus. The sequence goes on from NW_010516600.1 coordinate 335, forward strand.
TCAGTTTGGGGAGCAAGAAGGCTTGATTTTACAGGGGGTGAAATTACTTTTGTTGCAGAAGTGCCCAAATTATGCCGGCTGGAGGCTGATGGAGGACCTTGCAGGAGTCATCTAAAAAGATATGCCTTTAACTTGAGCTCGATGAGGTGTGAGGAGTTCATCTATGGTGGCTGCTATGGAAATGGCAACAACTTCAGAGATTTGCAGTCTTGTGTGGACCACTGTCTGCCAGAGAAAAGTAATGGTTGTTCCAAATTTTTAATAAAATAGATGGTTTGAAAGCGATATGAAGATGATATTTTATTTGGTATTTTCCTCCGGATACCCGTACAGTGGTATTTTTGAAGGCTTCTTGTGAAGCAGATGTTTATACTGTCTACAGACTTTCATGTGTCAATTGTCTCAGCTGTCTGTTACTGAAAGAGTAAAATGCTGTGTTCATTTAATATCGTGACGTTAAATATGCCCACAGCTACACCCAACCGATCCCTGGACTTCTAGAGAGCTATACATGCGTAACCTGAAGGGAAAGAAGGTTGGAGATCGGTGTTGAGGCAGACGTATGAGGCGTGTGGCAGTCACATTCAGGGCAGTGATAGCCTATTATGGAGCAGAAGTGCCTTTCTAAAATTCAGGCCTGAGAGATGGTATTAGGTGGCTGGGGTTTTTCGTACTCGCCAGCTCAAATGATAAAGTTTTTTGCCTGACATGACTCCTCACTGTCTCTCCATATGAACTTTGAAGAAGAGGGATAGTAAGTATAAGCAGGTGACTAGAGCTAAACACCAGATTAATATCCAGTACAAGATAGGATCTTTGAAGAAGAGAGATCTACCAGACTGTATAAAAGTGGTTACTGCCTAAGCTTTATTAGTGCCTGATGAGACAGTTATTTTTGGCTGATGACAGATTGTCAGTGTTTTCTTAGGTGAATGCTGAACTATTTTAATTTCTCAATTTTTTAATTTCTCTGTGGCACATCCAATAATTTGGTAAAAGGTCTCCAGCAAGAAAAGTAATATTTTGTTAAGGTAAAATGAAACATGATTCTTGTGAGGAAAGTGGTGGGTTTTGTACTTTTTGCTGCAAGTGGGCAGGATTTGCTGGCAAAATCATAGGAAGGATAAATAAAACAGTGCCTTTTTCCTCTACAGCAGTAGTTCCACTGTAATTATTGTTATATTCCTGTATATATGGAATAAGACTTCTGGCCAGACTATGTAAATATCTGAGCTGTTGTATGCATGGTACCACAAATGGGGAAAGCTGATGGATTTCACTTGTGGGATAGTAATCCTGTTTTCTGGGACTGTGTTTGCTTTCCCAAATTAATAACTTCCAGGAATAAGATGCAATAAGTCTCTGAAGTCATCGGCAGCAGTCATGTCAGTTCAATGGGAACAAGAGCTGTTTAGCTGCAAAATTTATTGCAGGATAAATTTTAAGAAGCCAAGAATAGAGATTACATATATATAATTTGTCTTTTGCTCTTTTTTTTTTTTCCCCCCTCCTTTTTTTCAAGCTGGTCCCTTGCTATGCTATAGCCTGAAGGATGAAGGATTGTGTTCTTCTTCTGTGCCTCGCTATTACTATGACACCATGACTAAATCATGTAAGGAGTTCAAATATACCGGCTGTGGTGGAAATGCCAATAACTTCGTTACTGAGACGGATTGCTACAATGTCTGCAGAAAAGGTAAGATTTTTTTATATTTTGTCAGTCACGAGCCAACAAAGGAAAGCAGATAGCAGTAACAGGCGTTCACAGTCGTCTTTTACTCACCTTGCCTTGCTACAAGCCTATGCTTTTTGCCTTTTGGACTCGGTGTTTTCAAAGGCAGGGAAAGCTGAGATGCAACACTAAATCCTTCTGACAAGAACAGTGTGATGTGCAGTGATTACACCATTTTTGAATGGAGTGTAGAAAAGGGCACACAGAAAGACTAATTAACTTCCTAGAGTCCACAAGGAGTTGGTCTTTAAACTGTTCAGTACCAGCATGAACACTAATTAAGGTATCATTTTCTTCTAGATATTTTAAAGTAGGATTAAAGTGAGTTGTGAAACCAATTTACTTTTTTTTCCGTTGCATTTTCAGCAGTTACCATCCTCCCTTGACTCCCTGCTGCCTGTTCCCATTTCCCATTCCTAAAGATTTCTGCCTCATCAGTTGTGCTGAGTCACCTGGTTCTGTGGCTGTGAGGGGAAGGGTTGGGAATGGTAACTGATTTTTTCTTAATGGATTTATTCAAATCAGCTACTGGCTGTGCTTGTAAGTCAAAACAGTTGTGCTTCTACCTGCAGTCATGTGATCATACCAGCTATTGCAAGTTATAATGCTCTAGTTTAGTTAATTTGATATGTAAATCAAATGAGGGAGAGAAAAGCATAATTATATGTTGACCCTCAGAGCACTCAGAAAGCAGACACAGCACAATATTTTAAAAAATTGATACTAATGAGAAAAATAAGGCTGTATCTAGCGTGCCCATTGACTTTGGAAAATAAAAAAGCCAAAGTAGCTCTGTTTTAAGCATGGGATATGCACAAGGCCTGAGTACTTCAGGATTTAAGATGTGTAGTCAGAATGCCTAGGTCGGGAGATGATTCTTCATTTCTGGGCTAAAAATCCAGGGCTGGGGCGAGGATTTTGCACCCCAAGCACAGTCCTCAGAAGTAAAAATATTGCCTGCCACTTAGTCATGGCAGTAATATTTCTGTGGGTGACAAGTCTGAGTGTGTCTCTGCCATTCTAGTATTAAAAGGGAGTCTTTAATAGCATGCTAAGTCTATCTAAGATGCTTGTGATTATCTAATTTGCACCTATTACTACCTGGGAAATGGCAGGGCCAGGCTCCAGCCTGAGTGTGCAAAGGGGGAGGAGGAAGGAAACTGCCTCTTCAGCATCTCGCCTCCGCGCTCTGCCCCTGCCCACACCCAGCCAGAGCACCTGGGGCTTCTCCCTTCCTCGCTCTTTCTGCGGCAGGAAGAAGTAAGGAAATGCTGTCTGTCTCGTACCTAGAGCACCAGATAGCCGCACGTCAAGGGTCGGGTATAAGCTTTTTCACTACCTCGTGGGTTTCACGATTCAGTAAGGCTTGGTGCAGCCAAAGCCCGTAGTTAAGGGCATGATTAGTTCTAATTAATGTTGTGCTATACATATTCATTTCTATAGTTTGGGAGTGTACAGAAGCATTAAGCAAATCCTTAAGGCAACTTAAGCCACTCCTTTTCTCCCACTCCCATAATTCCCTCCCCAGCATCTTTCCTGTTACCTTTCGGAGTCTCAAGCTGAATTCAGTTGACCTTCCCTGTGCAAATATGCAACTGTACTTTGCATTGATCTGTAGCTTTTGGAGTGAAAAGGTTTCTGATTCATTTCATTAAAGGAGTTTATATTGGAAAAGAAAAAAAATATGTTGGGGTGACAGCGAAAGGATTGGGAACTGGCCACAGGGGCTCGACGTGCAGGTAAACAGGTAGCATGAAGAGAAAAGCTTTTCGGTGGGGTTTGCAAAGTACTTGTCTTCTGAACTGCGTTCGCACATTTCATGCGGCCTTCGTAAGCATTCCTGGAGATAACCCCGACTGTCTTTGGCCACTCTGCAGCTTCTGTGTGAAACCCAGTTCTGTGCAGAAACCCAAATCATTTTACCTTTTCATCTTCCCATAAGCGCTCGTTACATTTTAGGTTTTACCCCGCTCTGTTGTTCAGAGAAAGCTAGTAATGTTTTTGGGTTTTGGTTTTTTGGGGTGTTTTTTCAGATAGATCAGTGTGTTTACTTCCATTCTGCTGTCACTGCAGGACAGCTAGAAAAGACTTTGATGCTTGTTCAGGGAAAGA
>NW_010516600.1:4196-10374 GCF_000687285.1 Phaethon lepturus
GCAGCAAAGTAGGACTCCAGTGCCAAATGTGGACACATTGGAGACCTTACACTGTGTGAGAATAGGGTGTCCAGAACACATTCTGCAGTTTCTGATATGTTTGTTATTATTGGATCAACTGCTAAAACAGCATAACGTGAAGAAAAAAAACCCCAAACAATAAAAAGTAGTAACAATTTTGTCATACTGTTGCTTTAACCGCTTCCTTTGTTTTCTTAGCAGGGACTCAGAAACCAAGAATCAACAAGCCAACAAATGTATTCCGCAGAAAAATGATGAGGAAACTGATTAAGAAACCTCAGACCTATGATCCGAAGTCTTAAAGCTGATGTGCACTTGGATGTTTGAAACACCTTCTTTTGATTCCGCTTTCTTCTTTTGTAAGATACTTCCCACAGTTTTGTACACCGACATACAGTTCTGTCTTTCAGAACTGCTTTTTATTTCCAACTTAGTTTTTGTAAAGAACTGCATGTAATAGTTGAAGAATGAACCTAAGTTTGGTTCTTTTGCTCTGTTGTCTTTGCAGTAATACTTTGGCAAAGCCAGGTATTTAGATTTCCATGTTTTTATGGGGGAATTTTACTATTGCCTTGGGAGAATATTTCAGCTGTTACAAATCAATTAATATTTGAAAAATCAATCATCTCTTAGCACCACTGAGTGCAAAGCTAAATCTCTACCATGGATTTTTTTGGCACCCTCTGCGTGCTAAATAAAAGTAACCTTTTACAAGTGTTTTCAGAGGTTTATTGCCCTGCCATTTTACATACTTTGGCACTATCATTTAAGTAGACTGTCATTTACAGTTATGTTCATAGGCAAGGCTTTCAGAAGCCTTCATAACAGTAAAAGAAGTATAAACTTAAATCTGGCTCATCCCACAAGAGAAAATTTGGAATAGGGCTACTTTGATAAATGCTCCGACAAAGGCAAGGAATAAGCTGCTTGAGTATTAAAATGAAAATGTAGCCATTACTTTTTCATGACATTTGAAATGTCTGCTAAGTTACACTCCAGATCCTCGTATGGCATAAATCAGCATATTTTTATTGATTTTTAATGGAGCCACACTGATTACATCTGCTGAGGATCTTGATACTTGTGTTTATGTGGTGGCTATTAAAGCAGAAAAGCAGAAGCTTCTGCAAATCTTGTGTAATCCCTCTTTTGAGGCACTACTGTTAGATTATGCCTATGGTGATACTATTGCACCTTCTTTTATATTTTGTATTTGAGCCATGTATGAATTTCAATTAATTTCACCTATGTATTTTCTAAATATGAATTCATAAGTAATGTTAATAAAATGTTTTTGGGAAAAAAAGAAGAGCTTGTTCTGTCATATGCTTCTGTTAATTATCCTGAATTAGTTGTATACACCAATATGTGTCATGGAACCCATTACTTAGTAATTATGACTCTAGCAAAGTTTAGTTGTCTCTTAAATCATTTCCTTACGCTGAGGTCTTTATTTGAAGAAAGCCAGTAAATTGCATTGATGTCATTCATCTCCAGCAGTTTTTATGGCTCAGCTGGCTCTCCCTAAAGAGCTGCTCTCAAAGGCATGCTTAGTTAAGCTGATTGTCTGCTGCTGGGTCTCCTGTTTGATGTTGCACTACCTGAAGAGCTTTTGTGTGGGTGGTGGGCTATTTGCTTGAAATGACGTTGGCTTTCAGTTAGAAAATTTCAGGTGTGTGCTTTATCCCCATTTCAGGGAGGGAACACAATGGGAAAACTAGTCAAGATTTGTTTTTCTTACTGATTTTTATCTCACCGCTGGATTTTCAATTAAAGCAGTCAGCTGTGCTTGCCATAGCCTTTCTACCACGCCATTTCTGGTTCTTTGTCTCAAAAAAATTCTTATTTCAATTAATCTATCAGTGCAGGTGAATGAACATGCTCTGTGACAGAAAATTGCAGGTAACCAGTGACACAGTTTTGGGTGTTTGTCCCATACCAAACCTCTTCTCTGGTAACCAGCCTTCAAACACAAATGGGGACAGTCTAAACCTCCCTATGGGAGACAGGGCACGTTACCCAGGGATGCTGCCTGTGTCGCTTCCCTTGGGCTGTGAATTTTGGCCATGCTGCTTAGAGCAGCAACCCAGAGTGTCCCTTGGAATGTATTTTCATACCTGGCACTATCATTTGGGGGAACCACAGCTGCTTTGTTGCAGCTTTCTGACCATGGCTTAAAAAAACAGGCCTGTTTCAGAAGCCAAAGTTCAATTTAAACACTGTTGTTAACTGTAGACGATGGTCATCTTTTAACAGCATCACTGTGGGGTATAATCTCTGGCAACATGTTTGAGAAATGGACCATCACTCCTTCTCTGGACTTTTACAGGGGTATCTTGGGATGGGATACAAAAGTGGACCTGGGATTTAAAGGGAGCCCAACATCTGAGAGCAGCTCTATCTCATTATACTTTTTGGTCTCAGAACTGGAAGCCTGGTCACACATCACAACGTACCCTGGGCGATGCGATACCCAGCTAGTGTCCTGGAAGGGATCCAAAAGTTTGATAATCTTCTGCTCATGTCCTCTCAGGGGCTCCTCAGTGAGAGCCGTCTTCACGGACCTGGCTCCATCCAGGATGCTGCAGTGGCCACTGCAGCCCTTTACAAGCTCCAGATGCTCTTTCTTTTCTTGCATAAAAACATAATTCAAAGTCCAAGGGCTTACTGCTAGGGTACTCGTTGGAATACCAGAGGCTTGGGTTTTAATCTCTCATTTATCTGATATCACACAGAAATTTAATGTAAAGCATCTCTAATTCTTGCAGGGCTTCCTAGTGAGCAGGCTGTAGAGTGTTCTGGAGGACTGGGGAGGGGGAAGAGGAAGGGAGAGGGCCATGGAAGTTTCTTGCAGTCCCTTAGTGAAGCTATTCCACTTTGTATCAATTGTACCTTCTTTCCAGGTAAAAGTCCTAATCTCTTTTTTTTTTTAGCTACAAAGAATTTCATCTGCCAGTGTGCTGCTTTGTTTCATTTTCTTACGTTACTCTGATATCCCTCCAGACTCCTGCAGCTTTGACTAATCTAAATATTTCTCTATCATCTACAGCATTTTATATGACTCATGACTTACTTCCTTTTTCAGTTTGCTGATGAAACAACACTGGCCCAAGGTTGGGTCAACTGTTAGCATTTTGCCACGTTGAAAATTAACGCAGCCCATACCATCCTGCAAATTAACTTTTATTATAGTAGCCAGTGTCCAGCAGCTGGTATCGTGTGTCACAGCGCAAACTTCTACTGCAGAGGAGGGAAGCAGTGATTATAATTGGTTGGGTTCATCTTGTCTTGCATAGGCAAACTGCCACTGAAACTCATGACTAGTGATTTGCATGGGGCAGTCATACCTGCTGCTGAACAGTGGTTGCTGAAATAAACAGATTTGACTAAACTCCATGGCAAATAACGTCACTGCTCTTCAACTTTCCATTGCAACCCATAATTCCAGTTCTTTTCTTGGTGATATCTTGTGAAGAACTGTATCAAAGACTGTAAAAATGAAAATCTGCGCTGATTCTTCATCCGTAGTCTATGGCAACACTCAGGGAATTGCTTTGTGAAGTATTTCCAGAGGAGGAGGGTGGCTTCATCTTTATATTTCAGTGGAATTTTAAGTGTCAAAAACAGAAAAGAAAAAAATCAGTGTGGAACCATAATTTTTTTAATTGATAAGCTAATGATGGCAAGCAAAATTTCACCACATCTCGTTTTAACAGTGATTTGCCTCAGTAAATGGCTTTCTCAAAATTCCATACTTCAGGAGCAAAATGGCAATGAGTTCGGCTTGTATCCCTGGAGCCAGATTTCCGACTGCCAGAATTGTCCCTGTTCCTCTGTCGCTTCTCATCGGCTGAGGAGGTGAAAAACATGGAACATTTATTTAAAAAAAAATCATTTATTAGACACAATGGGCCACATAAAAGATAAAATAAAAATCACTGAACTTGTGTCTCAGATTGGCAGTGTGCCCAGGTGGCCAAGAAGGCCAACAGCGTCCTGGCCTGTATCAGAAATAGTGTGGCCAGCAGGAGTAGGGAAGTGATTGTGCCCCTGTACTCGGCCCTGGTGAGGCCGCACCTCAAATCCTGTGTTCAGTTTTGGGCCCCTCACTACAAGAAGGATGCTGAGGTGCTGGAGCGTGTCCAGAGACGGGCAACGAAGCTGGTGAGGGGTCTGGAGCACAAGTCTTATGAGGAGCGGCTGAGGGAACTGGGGTTGTTCAGTCTGGAGAAGACGAGGCTGAGGGGAGACCTTATCGCTCTCTACAACTACCTGAAAGGGGGTTGTGGTGACAAGGGTGTTGGTCTCTTCTCCCAAGTAACCAGCGATAGGATGAGAGGAAATGGCCTCAAGTTGTGCCAGGGGAGGTTTAGATTGGATATTAGGAAAAATTTCTTCACTGCAAGGGTGGTGATGCATTGGAACAGGCTGCCCAGGGAGGTGGTGGAGTCGCCATCTCTGGAAGTGTTCAAGAAACGTGTGGATGTGGCGCTTCAGGACATGGTTTAGGGAACATGGTGGTGCTGGATTAATGGTTGGACTTGAAGGTCCTTTCCAACCTTAATGATTTTGTGATTCTGTGATTCTGTGAATGATTGTGTCCCTGAGCTTGAAGTCACCTGTACTGCTGAGGGCAGCTGCTCTGGATCCAGGCGGTGACACGAAATCTGTGCTACTGGATAAAGGCAGTCCAGCTATGGTTACGTAAATCTGGAAGAACCACTTTACTGATGTGCCAGAATTATTTTGCATTTACATTAGTGTTATTGAAAGCAAAATCTGCATTATTGCCTCTCTAGAAAGCCTTTTATTATTATACAGAGCTATCATTGGTGATAATTGGTGCAGAGATACTTGCTTCTGTGGAAGTGAGCCTAATTTTTCAGTGTATGGTGGTCCTGTACAGTAATGTCTATCAGTAATCTGATAAATTACTTAATTGCTGAGGAGAAGGGGTATTAATCATAATACATAAAGCCTAATGAACAGCAATGATATTGAAAACTATCTATGTAAACAAGATGCATAAAAGCATGCTCTTTGAGGTGCTAGCAACTGATGTGATCATGAGCTGTGATTTCCAAATAAATGCCAGAGAAATGAGCATTCCCAGCTGATGTCTGAACTATTCATAAAAGAGAGATAATACAGGAAAATTTATTTAATAAATAAATTTTATTTATTTATTTTTTAATTTTTTAAATGAAATGTAATTTATTAAATGTAAACCACTAATTTATTACTGTAAAAACTGTAAAAAATTATTAGTGTAAAAACTGTAGTACTTATTACTATAAAACTGTAAAACGCTAATTTATTGCTAATTAGTAGAACACTAATTTATTAAATGTAAAACTTTGTATCTATTATGTGTGAATAAAGCAAGTGTCTTTTAATGAAGCTTCCCTTTGTACTGGTAGTGCTGACCACAATTTCAGATTAATATGGACAAAATGGGTGCTCTTCCGGACACAGCTGGTTAGGTGCCTAACTGCTTTTGTACAAAGGGTTTTAAATGCAATTTGAACTCAAAGTACATCCCATTGTCTCACTTGGTGGGACCGAACTTCCAGCTGGTGAGCATACAGTTATATTAAACCTTATTTTTTCTCATGCTAGATCCTCATTAAAGATCTTAATGTATTAACTACAGGTTAAATTATTTCACATATCTGCCAGCTGAATGACAACATTTGTGCTCAGTGAGCTATCTCGGAAGCTTACTGCTTGCTCAGCAAGTGTGCAGCATCTTTTCTAAGGGAGCAATGCATGATTAAAACTTTTAAAGCTTAGTATGAAATGCAGTAATAAAACTCATAGTAACTAATAAATGCATATGAACACTATTCTCTATGGGATATTTTTCTCTGTGTGTGGTAAGCAATGTAAAGAGGATAGATTATACTGATAAAAGCTGTTGAAAGAGTCAAGAGAATAAAGGATGGAAAATACAGCTCATTATCAAACCAGAAAAAAGGCTTTCCGTCATCACAGTAGTTTTCAACAAGGAGGAATCTTGAGTTTTACTGACGTTAGAAAAGAATATTTTATAAAAATGCCTCCAGTGGAAAGCAGCGAGACTAGCAAGACTTTTTTCCCTTTGTCTGAGGAGAACGGCGGTGACAACGCGTATTTAGTGCTCCCGCACGGCCCCGGG
>NW_010516601.1:0-5767 GCF_000687285.1 Phaethon lepturus
CCAGGTCCTTCTCTGCCAGGCAGCTTTCCAGTCTTAACTTGCTATCTAGTAGTGTCTTCACCATTTAATATCGTCCATATATCACACCTGAAATGGCTGTTTTCTAAGATTTGTTAAAGTAATTTCTGGATCTATGGTTTGAATATACTTTGGAAATCCATATGAAGGCATTGTATAAATCTGACATCATTATAATTTGTTTATTTTGGAGATGGGATTCAGATAATTTATAAAATAAAGTTGTAAAGTGTGTTGAATTGCAACACCAGGTATTAGCCTGGCGTACCTACCCGTTCACAATATGGAACTAAGTTAATTTTGTGCTAGTATATAGCTTTAAAAAAACTCTGAAGACAAGTCACACTGAAGCACATATCACTTCTTTCAAGACTGAGAAATAAATCTCTGATTCCTCCAGTCTGATTGCTTCTGATGTCTCTGCAGTAAATATGGATCAGATCGGCTAGCTGCAGAGCATAGGGCACTAAATATCGTTTAATTCTTGTTCTAAAAAGAAATCTGTTTCTGTGGAAAAGTTACTTGCCCTGGAATGTGCAGAAAGTAAAAGGCTGAATTCCTTTTTGAAAAATGCTTCTCTTTCTTTGCCATCACATTTCTGATATGTAAAATATATCCCTGCAGAGCACGGAACAGAAGAGCCTGCAAAGCACTCTGGAAGAGACTGTTCCACGTTGTTGTGTTTTTTTCTGTGCACACTGTGGTAGAAACTGTCTATGGCAAATAAATGTTAAGTGTGAGCTATGGGACAGAACTGAGTTAGCAAACATTTAGGCTCAACAAAGAAAAACAATGTTCTTAATTCTATGAGTTGGAATGCATAGGGGTTCTTACAAAGAAAATGGTTTTGGTCAAAGCTTTATTGCCGAATTATGTAACTAGTTTAGATTAACACTTGATAACATACTGGAAATTACCTGTGTATCTCAAATTTCTGAGAGGTCTAATTCTCACCTCAGATAGATTCCCACTGAGGTGAGAGGAGACTTTGTTGTTACATGTGTGTTGCCAAAAGAAAGGCCCTGTTATCCTCTTATTTAGTTAAACTCTTTCACTCAGAAGAACAGAAGCAATGTATTAAGTATAAAAACTCTAGTTCAGTGTAAATGTTTCTATATTATCTAGAAATGAGAGGAAAAGCTAATTATTTTTAATGTGAATTTTTGAAGCAGAGCACTCTATCTCATTTCTTTTAAATGATATTAATACCTAAATCCCACACAAAACAAGAAAATAAATCTAAGCAATAATGTGATATAGTAAAATCAATATTGATTATTAGGAGTAAAAGTGCTTTATGAGAAACAATAACAACCTTTTCAGAACCTTTCAGAAAAAACATTGTAATAAAACTAGAATAAATTAGTACAATCTAATCACCTTTTAATAACTAAAATTCTTTAATGGAATTTATGCTTTCAGAAGAGCTGTTGCTGTTAAGCACAGCACAAACAGCTGCTGCCGTTGCATGCAGTTACAGAGCATGCGGGAATGCTGTGCTGACAATCTACCTTTCTGATTAACTGAAGCATTTTTTCACACTTGCACTTTGTCTTGAGCCCTCTACCTCTTTCTTTCTAAAGCCAAGAGTACCCCCAACGGTCCTGAGAAGGGTTGGGGAAGTTCATGTGGATCAGCTGCCCTAGAAGTGGCCTTCGATATCACTTGCACTAATAAATTAGGAGCATTAGGCAATAAATTGCCGATTGCAATATGTTGCTTGTCCCTTTGACCTCCTTCTGTAGAAGGGAGCCTCGAATGTCTTATTTTGAATGGTGCATTACTTTAATATATCTGTTGGAGAAGATAAATATGTTAGAGAAGATAAATCAAAGAATTAAACCTTGCATTTGGGCTGGAAACAGCGAGATTTGTGATGGCCATTTGTTCCTGGGAGAGGTCAATAGCAGCCTTACATTGATTTCTAAGACAGTTCCATCTGCACATATGAACTTTCCCATCACTGAATAGTGTTCAAGGTCCAAGCTGTCATTTCTGCTCAAACTTCAGATATGCCAGGCGCAGAAAACTGAATGCTTTTACAGGAAGCTGTGACCTTGAATTCAATTCAGTATTATATTGCATGCAATTTTACTGAGCAGAGGACAAATTCGATGTGCTTTCAGTAGCCTGTGTTGCTAGGGAGATGTGTTACAATACTCTACAGTATTAGGAATGTAAGCGCACAAAGGCATTGTGCCTTGGTCATCCTATTACTGTCATTCCGCGAGGAGGTGAGGAAGGTATGAACATGAAAACCCATTTCTCACCTATCGAATGTGACTGGAATCTGTTTGGTAGACATGATCTCTTTTGCTCCAGAAACCTGTGTTTATTTGCTAATTAAAGGTTCCTCCCAAATAACTTTTTCAAAATCAAGTGTGAATTATTTTTTTCCCTCCAGTACTCACAACAGCCAGAGGTGAAGGCTGGCTACTGTGCAATGTTATGTCATAGAGAGAGAGATTCAGGCTGTCCCTGAACAAGCTTGTCCAGAATGAGAGCTGGCAGTAAAGCACTCAAGCTGGTTAATGCCACTTCACCCATCTCCACTCTAACCATTGAAGCCGAAAGAAAAATTTGTGGAGGGTGTCAATGTGACATATGAAATACTGATATTACAGAGCATTTTCTGTACATACTTCTGATAGCATTGCTGAGGTTATGAAATTCTGAAAGAGTAATCTGTATTATTTATAGCAAAAAAGATCTTTTTTATTTTTACTCACATGTTGTACGATAAATTGAATATTCACTAGAACTGTTGTTTACCTTCAGTTTCAGTCTCTGCTGACAGGACCAAATACTCACCTGTGGTTGAAAAAATGACACATTTCTTCTAGTTTCTTATCTGCCTGTACTGTTTGTATACATGTACACTTAGAGATGTGCACAAGTATGCCTACAGCTGCACATACATCAGTGAAAGGTGAGAGGGCTGAATAGGTGTGCCATATTGCACATTAGTATTAGGTGACTTCTGCCTGACTTTTGAAGCCTCATATAAGGATATCCTAGTCTTGTGAGCTGCTGTAAGGACATATGTCCACAGTATGTAGCCAACCCTGGGGCGTCATCTGCTGTATAGGCCAAAGGGTCATTAATTACTACTGGGACCATACCCAATCCTTGTGTTGTATATCTACACTTTGGCTCATTACAGTCATGGGCCAGGAAGAGGAACATTTTAAACAGCGGAGGAACATTTTCAGATTTTGAAGGGTCTTGATTTTTCAGGAGTATGATTGAGTCAAATTACATAAGAACTGATTAAAAAGAGGAAGCTAATTTTATTTGAAAATGCCATCTTACTAAATTCAAAAAGTTTTTATAAACAAATAGATTTCATCATATTTTTGAATGAGAAATTAGAAGATAATTTCTTCAGATTTCATTCTGGTTTTACACTACTAAAAGAGTTTTTAAAAATTTATGTCAGTAATGTGCAGAGCCTAGTTTTAACTTCACGGTTTAGATATTATTCCTTTAGAGGTTTAAATTATATTAAAATATTTATTTTAATTTTATAATATATATAATGCAATATGTTAAATTACATATTGTACTTATTTTATCTTAAAATGTTTCAACAAAGTAGTGAAGTGAAATGATTGAATGATTTCAATTTTACTACAAATGTTTTTGAAATGTTGGCTTTTAGTCTGGTCACTGAATTAGCAAAAAATGGAACTGTTGGAATTTCCTATGAAATGGAAATAATGTCTTCCAACCTGCTGCATGAATAAGTGACAGGTTTACATATGAATGGTCTACTGGTAAGAAACAATAGAAGGAACTGAGTCAAGTAATATACAGCTGCTTCAGTAAAGACCTTAAAAAAATCAAAAGGAATGTTGAAATCTACACCAAATTGAAAGGAGGTCCTCCACATAAAATTTCAATGTGGGTAGTATTTATATTCTACATATACTTGTCTCAGGTTTGGTACTGTTTTGCTTTGTCCCTCAATAAACTGAATCAGAACAGGCTGCACCCCACAGTCCCAATCTGTAATTCCCAGGTAATAATCCAGCCTTGAAAAGAACAGGGAATGTTCTTCACCATTGGCTTCACTTCATTTAACTGAGCAGGGGGGCGCAGACAGTAAGTGCCTCACAGATGCAATGATGCAAACTCAGTGATGAATTTGAAGATAGGTCCAGAGATAGATCACTACATGCAGACTCCTAACTTTTCAAGCTGCGGTCAAAACAGCACTGCTGAACGGTATTACCGAGGCTGGATCCATGCCCAAGAGATGCTTTAAACATATTAGTAAAATCTTGAGTTGATTCAGATGTCATTTCTGCAGTAAATACATATGATTTCATGCTTACACATTTTGGACATTATTGCATTTATGAACCAATTATTTCAAAGGCAGGTAATAATCAACACTGGATCTGAAAGAGTCATACCAAGCACATGTGTGTACACATATTTCTTAGACGCAGCAATTTAGTGCCTGTGGCATAATAAAAATATCAGTTAACTCCACTGGAAAATGTGGGGATCAGGCCCATCTGGGCACCTGATATAACAAGCTTCTCTCGTGGACTTTTTTCCACATTTCCTGAGAGGATGCTGTGTGTGGTCATTGAGCCTGAAAACCTGGCCTTGTCCACAGCATCATAATGCGGTGTGTTTCTGAATTACACGGTTATTGTGATGTGTATGATACATTCAGAGCCTCCTATGTTTATGAAAAGCAGAGACTAAAAAGAATTTAAAAAAAAAGATGGATCAATGCATCTCTAATTTTTTGAATTCCAAACTATATTTGCTAATTTCTAGAGTAAGTAGACATTTGAAGAACATGCAATGGAATCTTTTACCCATTTTAACAGTGTCATCACTGACTGGATGCATACAACATATCTCAAATCAAGGAATTTGACTTACATGAAAGTGTAGGTTGGCATAAATGATACTACATGAATATTGTGTTTCATAATTCCATAAAAATCCTGTTTGTGGGGAACTGATTTGCTCTTGGAAGCTCCCAGGTCTACTTTTTAGTAAAAGCTGAGTCTCCTTTTGCTTACTTTTCTTCTCTTTGTGGCAAAGATGGCAAAAATGAAAATCAGTACCTTAAAGCTACAATGACCTTCACACCTATAACAGAATTTAAATTGTTGATGACTTTCATAATTGTCTTTTTGATTTTATATAATTTTGCAATTACTTTATTATAAAACATTAATCCTTTCTTCACTTCTAGATGGTTCATTATGCATAATATTGCACAGGAATAAGACTTCAGTGGCCCTTAAATTCTACATAATTTCTGTGCCATTTTGATACTCATGTTGGATTCACTGAATTTGTAATTGGGAATCTCCCATAAATTTTCAACATCAGTCTCAGTTGAAGACAAAACATCATATTCTGGAAGACTATTGAGCCTATTATTTTTCAATTGGTTTCTCTATAACTATGAAGTATTTAACTTAGGACAACAGTCTTACCAGCAGAATTGCCTCCTTACCACCCTCTTTTTTCTGTCTCTAGACCTGCTAAGTGAAAGATGATTTCCATCTGGAAATTGTTCCATATCGTGTCTTAGAAAAATTGGAAATAAGAAAATACATAGTCCCGTTCCTGTCAGACAGGCAGTCATAGCCCCAGCTCCCCACTACTGAAACAAAAGCTGACCTTCTTTTTGGTGGTGTTGGCAGAAAGGTCACAGTCTCATTTGTATCTAAGTCTGAGAGTACTGAGTACTGAGAGAGCTGGCAGAGGAGCTTTC
>NW_010516602.1:0-6630 GCF_000687285.1 Phaethon lepturus
CCGCCGCCCGGCAGGGAGCCTTCCCCGGCCGAGCTCGCGTTTCGCCTCGTCCGCCCCCAGGTCGTGTCAGCCATCACCCCTGGAACATAAATCGCCCACCGAGCCTCCCTCCTGCCCCCTCAGCGGCCTACACCGTCGCGGCAGAGGTGGGTCCTGTGGTGACAAAAATGGCGTTTCTGACTGGGGAAGCGCCCTCCTACAAGCAGCTGAGGGCTGGGGTCCGCGTCCGGCCCCTGAGCTCTCCTGCCAGACCGCCCTCGGCACCTGCTGCGGGTTGCTGCCAAGGCAGGACAGTGAACGAGAAGAACCTTTGGTCCCATAAGCGCGGTTGTTCCTTCATTTCCTCCTCACATGAGAGTGAGGAGGAAAAGTTTTGGGCAACGTTTTTCGGAGCCTAAGAAAGGCTCTGGCTCACCTAAATTGTTGCAACCCCAAAGAAGACAAGTTTATCCCCCGGCTCAGTAAGAGAGCCCCAAGGAACCTCGGTGGTCATTTACCTCTCAGCACTGCATCCAGGCCGTGGGGGAAGGGTGGCTAGAGCTTTAATCTGGTCACAGGGAAAAGCTTAAAATAGGACTCGGCCTCACCCACACCACAGATCACAGCCACTCTATGAAGGGTCTTTTGATTTGGCCTTAGTCCTTTGGTACGCTAACCTTCCTCGGCAAAAGCCCGTTGCCCGTACCCCTTGTGCTCTGCCTGCTCTCCATCGTTATATTCTTCAGTGTAATTTTTCCTTACAGCATTTCTCAACGGTTGATCTACTTTATCCACTAGAGCAAGGTTTCCTTTCAGAAACTAGAAAACCCCATTGAGTCTTAGGTAGCCCAGGTGTATTTTCACCAACTTCCATTAAAATATCAACAGAAACATTTTTTTTTTCCATAGGAGTCCTTCCATGTTCTTCTTCTTGTTGAAACTCACACTACAGAAAAATTGGTTTGGCATAAAAGTTTGGTAAAACCAAAACATCATGCCCAACTAGGCTGGGGGTTTTTATTTTTGTAAGTGACCGAAACACAGATAAATGAAAATAAAGTTATCTGAAATAGATAATTCCTACAAAAAAAACAAATTAGCATTTTCCCATGGGAAAGATTTCTCAATGTAAAATGGTCAGCCAGCACTAAGTATTGTTCATCGTTAATTGGAAAAACTTTTGTAATGAGTAAAATCTAAAAGTAGAAAAATGTTTTGTTTTATTAGTGACCCAAAACACGCAGTCTTTTTGATGATCCTGGATTGAGTTACTAAGTCAGATGAGATTAATTATTCACTAGGGTGGTAAAGCCTTTACTTGGTCCCGTAGACTGTTTTGTGAAGGAAAAGAGAGAGAAAAGGGACAGAAAGAGGGAACGAAGGAGTTGGTTTAAAAAGGAGAAAATCACTTACCTGTGTTGAAAAATTACAAAAAAGATAAAATTTAAATTGCAGAGTAAATAAAATCAAACCTGAAGAAAGCAAAAGGAAAAGAAAGAAAGGAGAGGAAGGAAATTAAACTACTGGATTGATTTGTAGCTTTTCTATCTGGTGGGCCAGAGGAAGGCTAGGTCCTCATTTGGAAAGTCAAGGCAGAGGCCCTGGGCACGGGGACATTTCCAGTCTCACCTGGAACCACACAAGTGGCCAAACTCACAAAAAAATAGAGCAAAGCCAGCCTGGGCCTGGAGCAAACGTGTCCCTTCTCCTTGGAGCACTTTCTATTGAGCCACTCTGCCCTGGTGAACTGGAAGAGCAGATATGGTTAAGAGCACCTGTGTGCTGGTGAACTGGGCATGGTTTATAAACCGAGGAAGAGGGCAGGGGAGAGTGAAGCAAGGACCATTTCTCCTCAGAAAGTTCCTACATAAATAATAGATAAAACTATTTCTTCAATGTTTTACTCCCGGAGCCAGCTCATCTAGGAAGAGCATTAATCAGACCAAGAGGAAACGTCTTTTGCCCCTGAAAAAGGAAAAGGATTAGGTTAAGTGGTGACAGAGCAGAGACAGACAAATTACGCTGGAGAAAATGACTGACCTAAACTGTTGTTCAAATACACACAGACCAAAGCCATGAACTTAACTTTTCTGGTTTGGTGAGTCTGCTTTTTTTCCAGTAACATGCATGGGGTTTCTTTTAGTATGGTGAGGTCTTTCTGATTAGTCAGGAAGCAAGTGGCATCAGAAACGCAATAGCATGTCTCTTCCATCTCCCTTCCCACACACGCCTATTGCAGAGGAGCGGGATGAAGGGATGATGCTGTCTCCTCCTTTGGCCTTTCTCTTGGAAGCATGTCCCCATGACAGTCATTCCCAAGCTGCAGCTCCACCAGGACCAGGATGAAACCCCTCACTCCTTTTCAAGCAGAAACTGTTAGCCATCACGCAGTAACGATTTAAACACTGTTGCCTGCGGCCGGATCCAAACCAATTCTAAATCCTGTGTTCTGCCATCATCCCCATCGGCCATCCCGTCCCATTTGGTGACAAATTCCAGAGAGTCGGCCTGTGCAAACTGTCGCTATAAGCAAGATGTGGCCTCAGAGATCAGACATCATCGTAAAGGCTGCAAAGATGGTCTTTATCCTCACAGGATACTTTCCCACAGGTTTCTGATGGGATTCAAGTTAAACTTTTACCATTCCCACAAGCTGCATGTTCTGTATTCTGGAGGGCAGGCAGTCTGAGATCTTGGCATCGGTGCTGTTTGACAGTACACAGAGAATGCTTCGATTGATTTATTTGCTGAATACTGGTTTTTGGTTTGTCTTTGTTTTTTTTTACCTGTGCTGTACTGCCCTCCGTCATTTTTAATACCACATAGGGCCAGCTGATAGGGCAGATGGCTCTGCTCTGGCACTGGGTGGACTGCGGCCACAGGAGTTTTCTCTCCACGTGCGTTATTACAGCTCTGAGCAGCTGTGGGCTGGGCTGGCTCGGGACTCGGTGTCTGACAGGTTGTATTTATCCATAGCGAGAGCTCTGGGTTCAGACTCCTACTCCCAGGGCCAGCAGCAACAAAATAATGTAGCACCTCTCCTCCCTCCCCCTTGTGATCACATAACTCCTTCCGCAGAATAAAGAAGGGCCTATACAATCTCTTTTTTCTTGTTAATAAACCCTTCTTGGGGCCCTTGCCTTTTTATGTGTCACAGACCATTACAATTAGGGCAATTTAAACAATTGTCTACTCAAAAATCATACAGTACTGTTGGGGCACAGTAGTCTTCACTTTTTTTTATCTGAAAAAAACGAAAGCTAAAGGCAGATTAAATGGCACAGATGAAAATGTATTTAATTCCTTAAATCTTTACCGTGTTTTATTTGAGATAGTGCCCTTGGAGACTGGCACAAGCGAGAAGATCTGGGTAAGCATAGTTCATAGTTCGTAACAGTCACTTTTACTGTGGGGAATCCAAAATTCTAGGATCCAAACTAGGGCATGTAAACATTAGCATGAACCAGGATTCCTCTCTGTACCTCTCTATTTAGAGGAAATGAATGCCAGTTATTCACTGAGCGTATATTCATGTTTTTTGCATTCACTCTGACAGCATTCGGTGAGGAGTTTGTATTCATGGTATTAATTAGCAGATTTTCCCCTTTTTAGGACACAGGTCAGTATTTCTCATGCTCAATAACATGCAGAAATTAAGCCTCAAAAATCTTATTCTCAGGACTAATCACTGTAAGATTCTGAAATAAAAATTATCAACCTCTCTTGTTATTGGGGTGCATGGTAACTTGGCATGTTAGTTACCTACTAGTAATCTACTGGACATCCTTTTATTACATTTAATAAGCAAGTCCTTAATTTGGTCTTTGAATCTCTCAGACTACTACTAAGCAATAAACATGCCCAGCCAAACTCTGCTAGGAGTCACAAAAGACCCAGGGACTTCACCAGCAGCTAGAAGAGGCCGTCTACACACCAGTGCCATTATTCTAAAGATGTGATTTCTGACACAGCAGAAGTTATTGTTTGTCAGGGATATTATTCTATCAGTTGTTTCTTAAGCTTTATAAAGGCATCATGGAATGAAAATGTTCCTGTTGCCCTCTCTTGCATGAGAAACACCATTGTCTTCATAATTTGTCTCCTTGCAAGCTGAGGACTTACACAGGGCATTTTTTACATTTTTTTTGTCTGCATCGGTTTTATAAGTTTAAATAAGTTCCCATCTGCCAAGAGCTTCCAAAGAGCATTGGCACATAACCAATTCAAGAAGCTTGCCTTGAAGATTACACACCAGTCGTGCTTATTCAAAACAATAACTTCTGACCACTGCACCAGAAGAAAACACTCTCATTTATTGTCTCGTAATCACGCATCTCTGCAGTGTTAGTTCCACTTTTGCCAGTGAGAAGGATGTTCCTTTTGATACTTTACAAATATTTCAGCTAAATCTCCTTAACACTGTGCAGTTCTTTGGCTCTTTAGGTTTGCTTTGGTTTTGTTGAAAGCTCTTCTTTCAGTTCAGGCTCTAAAGAAAACAAAGCAGTATTGCTTGCATTGTTAAAGCCAAAAGTAGAGCCATGGAAAAAAATGTTCTTGGAAGGTTTTGTAGATTGGTATTCATGAAACAGCTGGAGATGAAACATACAGCACTAATCCTGTCCAGTTGCTCCTGGTCATGTTGCACATTCAGGAAATTCATAATTAGGTGGTTATATCCCCAGTGTTTCCCCTGCAGCATTCTTTACAGCTAGCAATTTATCTTCTTCCTTGTCTTTAAAAAAAAAAAACAGAAAAAAACACAACTACAAAGGAAGAAGTGGAGGAGAAAATACAAGCAGGAACGACTTAAAATATGCTTACTTTCTTCTCACTGTAAAAAAAAACCCACAACAAACAGATGTTGTCATTTCTGCACATACCAGCAAACTTCTGCTGATCCATTGCCCTTTTCTATCACAGTACTTTTCCTCTGTGCTGTATCTCCTTCCTCTTCACGGTATTTATTTTGCAGTTATTTTTTTCTTTTTCCTTGCCAGTCATGCACCCGCTTTCCTGTAAAGTGCAACCACACCTGACAATTTAGAAATAAATGCTCTAGTAAGTAAACATTTATTTTTCTTGCCAAACGGAAGCAGTATACATGGGGGTTTTATTCCTAGCTCCCTCCAAGGTTTCTAGTGAATTCCTAAGTAGTTTCTGCTCTTTATTTTGACTTCTCTAGTGGTATCATGAAAGCCCTTCCCCACACACTGGGAATCTTCATACGGCATGCTACAAATGGTGTTTTGTCAAAAATTCATATTCATTTTAAGGTTTGAAGGATTTAAACTTGAAGGATTTTTCTTCTTTTCATAACCTTTAAATAGAACAGCCTTATCTACTGTTAATTACATACATATGCAATGTGGAGATTTTTGCATCCAGGGCAATTGATGAGAAGCATGGCCAGGAATTCGGCTGTTACCAGTGACTCAGCAGGTTTGCTCTGCAATAGCAAAGCATTAAAGAGCGGCTTTTTAAACCATCATTGTTACTGACTTTTCCCCAAAGTAATTTTAAAAAGCACCTGGGAAAACCAAAAAGAAGACTACTTAGATAACACTGCTAGTTAAAGTTCAGGAGTTTCCGTGCCTGTGATTAGGATGCTACACGGGTGGCTCGAAGTCTGGCTTTTCACAGATAAAAAAAACCCACAGCAATTTCATTTCATAATGCGTACAGTGGATGCACAAACAGCTTTAAAACAACACGAGTTATAAACCTCTGTGGTGCTGGAATGGCCGTTCCAGCCCCGAGATCACAAGATGACCATAAATCCCAGGGAGAGGTTAGGGAAGAGCCAGCCCCCGTCCCAGCCTTCCTCCCGACGCTTCTCATCCAAGGGAGCCTCAGCCAGATTGCTGTGCACGAGTCGTTTCCTCCTTTCAGAATTTTGCTAAGTGTATTTTTAGTCACGAATTCAGCACAAATATACCTAGACAACATCTTTTTTTTCCTAGCCAGCCGTGAGCACCTCCAGTTCCCCGGCTGACAGTGTGGAAGCGGAAAGCTCGCTGCTTTTGCATGGAGACGCCCAGGCGCGCCCACGTACAGGTCCTCTTTGAAAACATCGTGAAAAACATGATGATTTTCAAAGAAATGAGCTAGATCTCCTCAAAAACTCTATATATCTGCAATAAAATAGGATCCTTTACGCCAGGTGAGAAGGCCTTATGAAAAAAAAATCACCAAGTTTCAATATATTATCTCAAAAAAAAAAGGACTGAACAATTTAAGAAAATGTCACATCAGATTCCTCTCCATCAAAGACTTTTTTTCCCAGAGCTTCCCGAAAACGGCATAGAAATACATGAAGTGTTACTTTGAAAAGCGGTCGCATTTTAAAAATTATTTACCACGTTGCTCAATTTCCAGGCTAAAAGGTGACACCTGAGATAATGTATCTGTTGGAAAAAAAATCTCTTTGGCCAACTGTGCCTCGGGCTAGAATGATTTAAAAAATAACGCTTATTTTACAATTCTATTACTTCTTTTATCCACAATAAATAGCCAGGCTTAAGCTTTCCATCATGCTCTGTCACACACAGAATCACACCCAAATTCCACCCACCTTTAACGTTTTTTTTAGCAAAGTGAAGCTCTAGCAGCATGCCCTAAAGATCAACAAAACCCGGAATTACTTCTGGCTAA
>NW_010516603.1:0-10055 GCF_000687285.1 Phaethon lepturus
GGGCCCCCCGGAGCCGTGACAGCGCACCGGTAACGATCCCAACAGCTTAATCATCTGTAAGTGATTTGAATAAATGCAAGGCAGCCCGCCGCTATTATTCTGAGCAAGAGGAGTGTGTGTAATCAGATCAGCGGTGTGTGTCATACATAGCATGAGGCTATTAGCGAGTTAAATGTTTCAGATGCCCAAACATGCAGCAAAGTCAATCACGGCGTCTAGATCTTGCTGTGTTCATGATAACGCATGCAGGACTGCGGAAGGGAAAACAAGCGCTGATTTCATGCTCCTGGAGCATTTATCCGGCTAAGACTCTTCTCTGCAGCACCTAAAAAAATATTTCCTCACTGATGTAAATGAGGATGCTTGTCTTTTGTTGGTACGCGTTTCTAGATGCTCAGTCTCCATCTACAGTTTTCCATCTACGGCTCAAGCACAGGCATAGTGTGTCTGCTCTGATTACTGCCTGGCTATTTGCATGTATCTTTCAGCAGCCCAAACAAAGATTGGGAACTACTGCTTCAAGGCTAATATTGGGCTGGATCCAAAGCTTGCCAAAGTCAATAGGACTCCCACTGGGGTTTTTATCAGGCCTGTCATTAATTCCCTAATGAAGTTAGCCATTTATCTTTATTAGATGGACTCTTCAATGAATTCATTTAATCTAGAAGACTTCTCCTCCATGACAGATTTTCAGAGCCCTGTGCACTCTTGCCTCTGCGAGGAGCCCAGCCTGCCCTCTGCCAGGCGTGCTCCACTTCCCAAGGAGCTAATCAGCTGGCCCACCCCCCCTCAATCAATAAGCATTCATTCTAATTGAAACCAACGTCGACTGGATACCAACCAGGAATGTGAAACGTTCTATAAATAATGTGCATGAGCTGGATCCTGAGAGCAGGCGGTGCCCGGACTGTCAACGGGCACGCTAACGTGGGGACATGCCACCCAGCACTCTGTCACTCTCCCAATGCCCTATTTACAGCTCTCACCAGGGAGCTCCCTGTCTTGCTTTGATGATGAATTAATTTCCTCTGACGGATCAACCTCCCAGTCCCCCATTGCAACACCTTGCAGAATGCATTGCCTAACGAGAATTGCTCATTAACATAGAAATCATGATGTATTTCTTTTTGGCACTCCAGGCAAAACAATGGGCTGAGCGCTCCCCCTCATCTAGATTTTCCCTGGAGGGAGAA
The DNA here is from genome assembly GCF_000687285.1 of Phaethon lepturus. Classification (NCBI taxonomy): domain Eukaryota; kingdom Metazoa; phylum Chordata; class Aves; order Phaethontiformes; family Phaethontidae; genus Phaethon; species Phaethon lepturus. The sequence goes on from NW_010516603.1 coordinate 1,194, forward strand.
CTTTCATTGATTGCTAAATGGAAGGTGGAAAAAGTGAAACAATTTAATTGTATGACTCCTCCGATGTGCTACTGCTTAGACTTTAAGTAAGCATACGAATTCCCCAGCGTGTACGCTGTCTTCATGTTTTATTGCAGAATAAGGTATGATTCTTCTCCATCATAACTAGTTATAATAATAAATGTTCACGTGTTAGTTTACCAACAATATCAGGGTCTTCTGAATATCCCACCTGCAATGGGCATAAAGCCTAAATTAACACATAGGGTGCAAGACCAGAAATCTCTCCTATCTGTCCAATCTTTTGTGGACAGATCTGTTTTCTCCATGCCACAGGGAAAATACCCAACCTGCGCGGATACAAGGCGACTCCGAGTCAGGAGCTGAGCAGCCACCGCTAGCACTGCTCTGTGCTGAAGTTAATATACCCTTTTCATAGTCAGCCTGGGAAACACCAGCAAAATACCTTCAGGCATTTAGCATTTTATATCTAGCTCTGCTACAAACTCGGTGGGTGATGGTAGGTGGCTGCCTCAGTTTTTCTGCCTGAATAGACAAGTTAGGATCATCTGAATTAGTAAATTTTCAGTTCATAGTATTTCAGTCACTACAGCGATGAAAGTGCCCCAAACTCCCCGCTTTTCTCCTTGGTTGGACTATGCAGCAACTCATTTCTGATTGTGGATTTTCATACAGGTGTGTCGTGGCCTGATAACAACGTGGCAGCTCTATCGCCAAATCTGACTTGAAAGTAAGGATGGGAAGCACCACTTTGTCCACTGAATCTCTTGGTGAGAGATGCACATTGTAGTTCCACCTCAGGCCTTAATAAGGCGGCCAGGCAATGGAGAGTGCTGGCACTGCCCTCCGCAGCAGCAGCAAGGAGCTGTTGAGCGCTCGGAGCCTGCAGTGCAGCCCCCTCGGCGCATCCCCGTCCTCCTCCAGAGCTGCACCAGAGCAATGGCGTGCAGGAGCCGGCAAACCCAACCTGAAGAAGTACTGATGAGCATTATGACTTAGTTCACTTTGATGAACGGCAAGGAAATCTGTTGACCAAACAGACTCAACCCATCCTGCATGCTCCTCCGACTTCTACACCGGTGGCACAGACCAAGTAATTTGTCCTTCCCAGCACTCGCAGGGAAGCCTGTCCTGCGGCCTTTCCCACTCCCCAGCATGTCTGGTCGATGAATCAAACTTCCATATGGCGCATTTGGCATGAGGGGCCTATCTGGAGACCACAGCAGATGGTCTTTGAGGAACAAAATGTGGTTGCTCCCCACAATACCTCATCCCAGGCTGCCAAGCAGAAAGTCTGTGAATGTCCGCTTTCCATTTCTGGGTAAGCACTTTTTACTGGGGTCTCTGTGGTTTCAGGGAAGCTGCAGAGACGGACCTCACATACCTGAAAAATTCACCTAGCCCAGCACCTGAGGCCAAGACTAGAAGCATTTCTGAGAGTCTGACCTGCCTGGAGTGGATCTAGGACAGCAATTCCCACCACATCCTTCCAGCCGGCAATTGGCCACCCCCTGAGCTCAGGCAGCCCAGCCTCTCCCCGCAGCACCGCCAGTGCTGCCCCGTCCCTGCCTCTCCTTCCTCCTCCCAGCCCCAGCTCCCGCTCTGCAGCAGCTCTTCCTCCGCAGGCTTCCTCCCTACCTGTGCTCCTCAGGTTGAGGATAAATGCAGTTACCATTGCACAGGCACCATCTTTTCTTCTACCTTTTCCGGGTAAATTTCTCATTTCTAAAATCCACTGAGAATTTAATTTTTGCAGTTTTAACAGAAATAATAAGAACAGTTTCATTGTTGCAAATTTGCCTTTTTGCTGTCCTACCTTCTGTCAACGCTAGGCAGCAGCTTACTTTGCCTGCCTTTAAATCCAGCACTAAATGCAACCTCCCAAGTTAAACACGCACAAGCCAGCTAACCCTCCCTTCAACCTTCTGTTTACCATCCATTTGCAACATTAGCAGATTTAAAGCAGGGGTACTTTTTTTCTTGTTTTCTGTTTACATTAGCGAGATTGGTATCAGTTTAATTAAATCAGCTTAAAATCAGTTCATAGCCAGCGCTATTTTCCTTGTGTAGACAACAGCAGAGCGTGGAGCCAGCGTAGCCCCATCCAGCTCCACCGAGGTGGGGCTGAGCCAGCCCGGCAAGGAGGGGAGCCCACAGCGATGCAGCTCGGGGTAATCACCTTCACCAGCGGTGCCAGAAGGAGAGCTTGGAAATTCCAGCAAGTCTTCTTGGAAGCTGTCCTAAAAGGTGTCCTTTGTGAACGTAAAGGAAACGTTAAAAATTTTCCTCGCCATTGAAAGGAAGCCTGGTGCCATTATTGCAAGGTGGGCTCAGAAATAGGAATAGTTTGTTTGCTGAGGCACACGAGGCAAGTTCTTCCTGAACCCTGGTGCCTTTTTGCAATGCAGGCATCGCCAACACCCATCACTTGCACAGAGCTCTATTTTCAGTTTTATGGCTTTTTTGAGGCGCTGTTTGCTTACCAGCCAGGTCTTAGATGGTGCACCAGCATTAGTCCACAGCTGTCCTGGCTCCACCCGGTGATCTAGTCGTCCTTTTTTTGTTTCTTTTGTTTTCCAGAAAATACTAGAAGGACCTGGAGTTCTGCCTGTTTAAACTGGTGAACACTTCCTTCACAATTTTTAGCTGTGGGCTTGAGTCATGTCTGTGGATTCTCTTCTACTGACTCACATGAGGGGAAGAATTCATCTCCAGTAGAATGATCAAAATGACTTACACCCATCATGCATTTATCCCTTTAAAATTTACTGTGTGTCACACAGACCCAAATTGTAAATGTCTTGTGAAGAAATTAAATCCATTGTGAGCGACTTTCAACAGGCCGGTTCTCTGGGGAGCCTTAGCCACCCTCGGCCCTGGGACCAGCTTTCGGAAGGAGCCTCATGGTGACAAAGCTGCCCACCAGCTGCCACCAGCTGAGGTGACCAAGGAGTGGAAAGAGTCCAAAGGAGGCCTGTGATCGGGGAAGATGGACGGCTGGCTCTTTCCATCAAGCACAAGGACCTGCGGAGAACTCAGCTCTTGCTTGGAAGAAAGCTTTCGGCGATGCATAGCAATGCAACCGCCGGTGCATGAAGCATCCAAGGGCAGATGGGATCTCCTCCAGGGCTTCACCAAAGACACTGCCCCTTCCCCAACAGCCATCACCTCAGCCTGGCAGAGCCCCTGCACAGCTGGGGAAGCTGAGGAAGAGCAGCTTTGCCTTTGCTGCTGTTGTGGGAGAGCAGGTTGTTGCCATGAGTAACCAGGTCACGAGCGATTACAGAAAAGATGCACGCAACCCTATATAGCTGGGGTCATGCAAAATATTTATCACTTCCATCATCCTGGCCTTCCTCATTGGGCTTTCAAAATACAAGTTAATGGGTCTGCAGAATCCCTTTGCAGTATTATACCTAGTGATTTGGGGTTTTCTGAGGCTGAGAGTTTGGCTACACAATAGCTAAGCATCCCTAACCAGCTGTTCCATCTGGTGTGCCTTCCCAGTCCCTTCTGCATGCCTGGTGGCTGGCACTGATGCTTCTCTGACCACGGGGTAAGTCAGCTCAGGAAACTAAACTGGCAGAAAACTGACCTGGTAAAAAAAAAAAAGAGAATTGCTTTCTGCCAGGTAAGCCTCTGCGCTGGCTCATTGCAGGGTCAGGCAGATGGGAGTGCCCCTCAGGGCGTGGAGGAGGTATCTCCATTCAGGGAGAGGGTGACTGTACCGGCACTTACCGAGGTCATTTTAAAATTATGTGACAGTGCAGCATTTTGTTGCCCCACCGTATAGAGGGACAACTAGGCACCAGAGTCCAAGTATCGTGATGAAATGGAGCATCCCACACGTTAAAATTTGAGGTCTTCCCTAAAATGCCTTGTAGAAGAGAGCTTGCATGTGCACTTGTTACGTTTGCGAATAAGTTTCCCAGGGAGGTTGTTGGTCCTCCCTCCTTGGAGATATTTAAAAACCATGTAGACACAGTCCTGTGCAACTGGCTGTAGGTGGCCCTGCTTGAGCAGGAAGGTTGGACAATATGACCTCCACAGGTCCCTTCCAACCTCAACCATTCTGTGATTCTGTGTTAATGTCCCGTTCAACATAGTTTAGAAGCAGCTTTAAGCACAGGAACCTCAGGGTGGAAGGCCGCAGATGCCGGGGTGGAGAGCCAGAGTGCAGTTTCTTAATTAACGTGAGTCAGCCTCAGTCTGCACTAGTGATTGATGGAAAAGTGGGTTTTGTGGAGCTCCCTGGTTCTCAGCCATGTTCTCACTGCCTCCCTGGCCTCCTGACCACACTCATGCAACCACTTGTTCCCCATTAGGGAGCTCCCCTGACTTAAAACTAATATATTTTTCAGGTTGGTTTCTGGCTAATGCCTGTTGATCTGGCTGGCTTTGGAGCAGTCCCGTTGTAGGTGATGGTGCAAGGGAAGTGGTGGGAAAGCTTTTCCAGAAACACGGATTTGCATTTGCTTAAGCAGAGCACGAAACCACACGGTCAGTGGTGCTGCACCATGGAGCCCTGAGCCACCCCTGCTGCAGCTCTGCCCTTCCTCCAGTCCTTTCCGTGTCCTCCTGCCCCTTCTCCAGCCTTTCTTTGCTATATATGCTAACTCCTCAGCAACCTCCCTCCTCCTCTGGCACTTATCCAGCCAGATTTTTCTCACTAACCTTGTGTACTTATTTTCATTTCTTTGCTCGGAAAGTTTTCTGCCATTTTGGTAGGTGAAATTGTTGTTCCCAGGTAGCAGGAGCTCAAGGCACCTGGCAGAAGCACAGAGGCAGCGACAGGGAAGGAGATCGTGAGACCCTTTTGGCGGCGGTGAGATGCTGCTTTGGCTTGGCAGAGCCAGAGTCAGGCACTCCTGTTTGTTCTCACTCTGCGATTTAATTATTTGCATTCTTTCCTGCACTTTACTGATAAAAATTGAGGTTTTTAAAAGGGTATGTGACCTGTGCTTGTAAATGTAATCACTTCCTTTTTTTTCCCCAGCCACTGAACCAACCCATTTAACAGCTCACTAGCCCAAAAGGAACGCTATTACATGGCTGGAGTGTGGATAAATAGTGAGTTGATAGCAGGGTTGAGATGCAAATCTACAGATAACATTTGACTTCAGGGGAGCCGGCTGTGGGGAAGAGGCTCTCAGAAGTCTGGCCGCATGGTACCTCAGGAGCAACCCTGGAAGAGCAGAGAGAAGAGCCGGCAGGCTGACAGGCAGCCCCTTCCCACCCCTGTCCTCATGTTTAAATGCAAACAAATGCTGAGAACAGAAAACAGAGAATTATTAAAATACATATATATTCCTGCCGTTCCCTGCATGTGATTAATCCTCTTTTCCTCTAGCAGAGAATATATTAGTGAGAGTGGGCTCATAATACAGAGGCATCTGGCTGAGACTAGAAAGAGCAGCGTGCTTATGCATTATTAATGTTTTAGAAAAAACAGACTTCCGTGGCCTGACTCTATATATTGGATTAGTACGAAATGGCCCTTATAGGGTAATTAGCACTGATAACTGGCCCGTTTTGCTTATCTTTTGCAATAGAATAATCTCCAGGATGAGGCATGTTTATTTTGTCAAACAGTGAAAGAGATTATGTTTTGAAATAGCTTTTAATGAGCAGATAGTGCCCAGCACTACTTTATTCTTAAAAGAGAGAATGTGATCTGGGAAGCAGCGCACGGTGAGCATAACAGGGAAAATGCAAATCTCCACCTTTGCAAACCTGTCATCAGAAAACGGGTCTTTAGGGATCCTTGGTTACCCGGGAACAGCAGCGGTGCTGCAGTCTCGCCAGTGAAACAGGAAACATTTGAGAAGAACACAAAATTATAGTGGGGCTTCCTAAGGCATAACTCTGGCACCGAGGAGCTCCATTTCTTTAACTGGTTTATGTCTTGACAAATATAACATGACATAAGAAGGCTAAAACCCCAAAGCCAGCGCTCTGGGGCAGGGCGCCATGTGGGCTGCCCAGGTATGAGACATAATAATCAGGTTTATCTTCCAGCTTTGTCTCCCATTGATTTTTTGTTGGAAAGTGGTTAAATCAGCAAGAAACTGGAGGAGGCCTTAATCTTGGGAAGATAGAGCTACATTCATTCGTGTACACCTCCTTTTCAAAGGATGAAGTGACAGTGTGAGCATCTAGCTCGTAAATCAGGGGGGCGAGGAGACAGCCTGGCTGCCCTCACCCCAGCCTCCGACATGAAGACCTTGGCTCAGCAGAAGGGTAGAGTCACACTTCCAGCAGCACACAGAGCACACCAGCCATATCTCTTAGCTTACACGGCCGAGTATTGGCACAAGGCTCCTCGAGTAGGATTCATTTCACATGTCTGTGTTTGAACCGGTCACCACGGGCTGCCTCCATAATCAATAGCTGCTCTGAGGATGTAATTCATCCCGTGCAGGAGTAGGTATCTAACAGAGGTCAAACGCTTTGCCCCAGAAAGGGCCTGTTGATTACAAAGAGAGCCAAGACTGCTGTCTTTGCTTTAGCCGCCCATGAAACACCGGGCGAGACCTCGCCCTATGGCAGAGGTGGCTGGGCACGGCATCCCACATGCCAGCGGCTTGGCACTGCTACAGCACGGGGCCACGTCCGCGTGGCCGTGGAGAACCTCCGCTCCATAGCAGAGGCGGCGGCAACCCGGGGCGCAGCGCGGCGGCACCCCAGCAAATGCCCATTGCCAAGCAGGCTCGTGGGAGCACCACGGCGGACTGCTCGGGAGCCGGGGCACACGTGGAGCCTTGGGGCTGGGTGTTTCTTCAGGCAACCTGCTGGCCAGGTGCACAGGTACCCAATGCATATCTGAGGTATCTTGAAATCCCAGCTGAAACATTGGGAGAACATGCATGAAATAGGATTTCTTGACTAAGTTGCAGCAAGACGCACCCTTCCAGCGCAACTTGCCACTGGCCAGCCGAAGAAACAGCCTCCTCCAGAGGTGACTAACGCACGGGCACCCGTCTGCCACGCACAGCCCGGCAGGTCGAGGCGGCGCGGAGCTGCGGTGCTCGTGCAAGGGATGCGCAGGCGTGCAGTGACTCCAGCCGCGCTGGGGACAGGCTGGGGCGGGTGTGCAGACGCCAACCCGCTCCCAGGACCGTACGGGGCAGCTGTGCCACGCTCTGTCGCGGAGCTAAAAATTGGCCAAAAGTTTGTCTTTTGGAAAGACATGTCTTTCTGGAAAGCCATGAAACAACAGTAAAACAAGTTAGTCAGAAGTCTGCCGCTTTTCAAGCCCCTGGGCATGGTGCAGCTTGACAGCGGCTTCCAGGCAGAGCCAGGCAGTTGGATCCACCGCGCTGAGCCCCGTGACGGGGGAGAGGCGTGGGGAAGGCACAAGACCACACCGTAGCTGGGGAAAGCATTGAGGCAAACACCCACGGCGTGAGATTCACACCCGGCGTGTGAGACTTGACGGGTCTGTCACTTCGCAGAGCCAGGCTCCGTCCCCCGGCGAATACGGGTGACAAAAGGATAGGCGCTGCCAGACTGTTTGGCCTTGCCGTCGCTGCAATGGCAGTGACACTCGGCTCGAAACCTGGCAGCTCTGGAAGAGGAATCCCAGCTCTTCGTCCTGCTCGCAGGACTGCGGCTCTCCCCCAAACGCACGAGACCATCTCAGTTTCTCGATGATATCTCCTGTCCCAAGGGAAAGGACAAGCCCCAGAGATCCTGTTTTCACAACGCGTTTTTAAACAAGTTAGCACCCCTCTGGTTGGGAGAGGCTGAGTATTTGGGCCACGCTTCTGAAGCGTTTAACTCCCCCCTCACCTGGTCCCACCTGCCTCCTTCCCCCCCTCCAGAGCCCTCTTTTTCTCAGAAGGGGGGAAGGAAAGCAGTTTGCCTTGGCAAATAGCTTGCTATGAAAACGATGAATTCAAGAGCACGTGGAGCTTGTGGTTGAAAAGAAACTGTCTGATCAGCAGAACTCTTCTCCCTCAGCTTGTAAGGGCAGATTCAGTCTCAAGGCCAAGCTGCCATGTGGTTATAAAATAGAAGCAGGCCTTGTAAGAACCAATCTAACTTTCTTCAATTGTCTGTGCATCTTTAATCATGTTCACCACTTAAAAAGCAGCAGAGCTGGCAGCTGATAATTAGGCTGAGCCTGCAGCAGCGTGGCCAGTGGCCAGGTCACATGGCTCCTTTCATCTGCATATTTATGCATTTAAAGGAGAGGAAAACTTTCATAACATTTTAATAACTAGGTTCTTCTGAATCCATAAATCCAGTCCTCCGGGCTTAGCCTACACTCTCTTTCTGATCTTACATTAAGTGGAAGAGGGTGGGGTGCTTTGTTTGTTCTCCCCATTCTTTTCCTGTGCATGAACGTGCAAAGCCCGTCCTCTCAAGTTCAGGGTCCTCCGGAGGATGGGAGGGTCAGGCAAGGTGAAACTGCACTTCTAAGGATGAAGGTACAACTTTGATTTGGTTCCTGGCATGGGAACAAGTCCCCTTTCCCAAGATAGCTCATCTACAGACTGGCAGGACTGAAGCTCCTTTGCTAAACAATGGCTCCAAACAAGGAATCCGTGAGATCTGTATTTAAAAGAGAAGATACAGCACACGTTGGCCATTGCAATTCTTAGCAAATCACCACCAGATCCAGCCCTAGGACAGCGATGCTTCAGACCATGGGCTGAAAGATGTCAAAATGTGGCGAGCTGGTCCCAGTCTGGGCTTGTGGCTGCTGGAGCTCTGTCAGAGACAGCGACGGGTGGGCAGCCTCCCTCCGTGCAGTGTCTCCCCCCTCCTCCCGTGGGCAGATCCAGCCTGGCAGCGCCTGTCCGCTGCTGCACAGCTCTGCACTGGCCACCGGCCACC
>NW_010516603.1:10086-11457 GCF_000687285.1 Phaethon lepturus
CCCCCTCCCCAGCCACCGCTTTATCCGCTGGTGCGGCAGTGTCAGGGTGATGCTGCGAGGGGCTGGGACAAGGGGGATGCCGTCTCCATCTCTCCTGCCTGCGGGTGGCAGCTCCCTTGACAGCCTTGGTGACATCCTGCAAGGTCTTTGCAGTGAGGCACTGCAGACCGTCCTCCCTCTCCCCGGCAGCGTCACCCATCAACGCTGAATGACAGCTGCCATCGGCAGGGAAACAGAAGAGGTGCGGATGAGAGCCGAACCCTCATGCTCCCGTGTTATCTTAGTAAGAGGGAGGAAGCACTGTTAAACTAACATGTCACTGATTTCTTTCAAAGATGAAGCACTTGGTTAAAATAAAATAAAAACTATTTCATGAAATGCAGTCCTTAAACACTGTTACTCTTTTTTTTTAAGGAAAAGTCAATTATTCTGTGCTGGAAGTAGCTTCTACCTAAGATTCCCTGAGTGGAGCAAAGAGTATTTTGCAGATTTATAAGGGTCTCGGTAGAGGCTTTAATTGTTGCTATATAGCAAGCAAACCAGCAAGCCAATTGCAATGATTAGGCAATTTCCAGAGGACTTCTTGAACTGGCCTTTAGCTGTGCCAGTAAAACTTTGGGGTTTGACGCTGCTTTGGAGCATGAGTGAATTCAGGCTGGTGCAGCTGCTTTGTTTCAGAGGTAACGTTAATGATTGTGTTCATATTAATAACAATAGTTTTTCTAGACAAAGTGACATAGTCAAGCCCTGAAAAATGCAAACCATGGTAATAACTTCACTGGGAGGGACGGTGAATTGTTTCTTGCATATTTAAAGAATCAGAAGAAACAAACAAGGGTGAGATTAATTAGGAGTGGGAGTTCACGACTCCCTCTCCAAACAAATGAGGAAGAACACTGGATGAGACACAGCAGCAATGCCGAAATGTTTCCTAGCATTTTCCATCTGGGGTCTGAGAGAATTTCCTTTGCACCCAGGTGTCCCCAAGACATTCATAAACCGCCTCTCTGGCTACCCAATGTGATGATGATGAGCCTAGGGTGGCGTGCCAGAGTTGAAATCAATAGCCCAGCTCAAGTGCATCTACACCAATGCACGCAGCATGGGCACCAAACAGGAGGAGCTGGAAGCCATTGTGCAGCGGGACAGCTATGATGTGGTTGCCATCACAGAAACATGGTGGGATGACTCATGACTGGAGTGCTGCAATGGATGGCTGTGAGCTCTTCTGAAGGGATAGAAGCGCTTCCGAAGGGATAGGCAGGGAAGGAGAGGTGGTGGGGTGGCTCTGTATGTTAGGGAGTGTTTTGATTGTGTAGAAATCAAAGATTGTGAAGACTCAAGTAGAGTGTTTATGGGTAAGGATGAGGG
>NW_010516604.1:0-879 GCF_000687285.1 Phaethon lepturus
TTAAAAAACCCAATAGCTTGTTAAAAGGGGAATGGATGCATAGGCCATTGAAGTAGAAATTACCCTTTGACTGTGGACCTAAGCCCAAGGGAAGGAGCATCTAAGGCACAGGAATGCTGATAACTTGCTACCTTCCAACTGCCTCCCTCCAGTACTGGCCTGAAAGCAATCACCTGCGTGTTGCCTACTACAGTTTTGCAATCTTAGTATTAAAGAAGGCCATTCTATTTTGTCGGTTTATTTATGATTTCACCAACTGTAAAACAGCTACATTATATTTTAAAATATTCATCAGCAATTCATTTTTGCCCAGAAAACTCCCCACTGGATCCCACAGGTTGACCTACTGCCAACACTTTGAATCACTGCTTGTCCTGTAAACAACTTTCCTCCATGAAATCAATAGTGCTCTGTCCTGGTTTCGGCAGGGATGGAGTTGTTTTTTTTTCTTTCCGATAGCTGGTATAGTGCTGTGCTTTGGAGTTGGTATGAGAATGATGTTGATAACATACTGAAGTTTTAGTTGTGGCTAAGTAGTTGTAGTGCTTATACTCAGTCAAGGACTTTTCAGATTCCCATGCTCTGCCAGTGAGGAGGTGCACAAGAAGCTGGGAGGGGGCACAGCAGTTGACCCAGACTGGCCAAAGGGATATTCCCTACCATATAACGTCATGCCCAGTACATAAACTGGAGGTAGCCGGGGGGTGGGAACTGCTGCTCGGGGATGGGCTATCGATCACTGGGTGGTGAGCAATTGCTGTATTGGGCATCACTTGTTCTTGTACATTCCTTTGTCGGTACTATCATCATCATCATCATCATCATCAACATCATCATCATCATCACTTTTGTTTCCTTCTCTCTTGTTGTCCTATTAAA
>NW_010516605.1:0-9096 GCF_000687285.1 Phaethon lepturus
CCAGCGCCGGCGCCCCGGGCTGCTGGCACGGGCTCCGGCCCGTGGTGCTCCCCAGCCTCGCTCCGAGGAGACTACTGAACGCCCGCAATCAAGCCTCGTTTTTCCTGCAAAAGTTGCATTTGCAACCGTTCTCCATGACAGCAACTGTTACGGAGCATTTAAAAAATAGAACTTCAGTTCGGTTTCAGAAATAATGATCCATAAGTTTAACCTAGTTCAGGCATCTATATCTAAAGAAAATGCATGGGCACCAGGCATTCAGACACCCTTACCCTTCAGTAAAAGTTCTGCTGGCTGCAAGGGGCTCTTAACCTGATTTCTTGTAGATAAATACAGAACATATTTACAGCTGCCAATGACAGATGTTCAGTGCAAATATTATTCCAGCAGATTTTTTAATCAGATGGTGTAATGCATGAGAGTGTCATTTTTTTTAAAAAAGTATGAATACAGTGAAACAATTACCATTTGAAAGGCAAAACTGTTTGTGCAAAATTCATAATGAACTATTTTTTCTCATCAGCAAGATGATGCTACAAGACACACAAAACTTATTTCTTAGTTGTAAGAAACCGAATAATTAAAAATTATATATATGTTCACCTTTACGTTCAGGTGCAGAGGAGTCCCACACACCGTGACCTGTATTTGTTCAGCGCCATGGAAACCATTTCACTCCATTATCCAAACATTATTTACATAAAACCGAGGGGGAAAAGGTAAGAGAAAATAAAAGTGACACAGGCAGAAATAATAACAGCGATCGGATTCATGGTGGAGAAGCGGGCAAGGAACCAAGAGGGCTTTAATGAGATTTGCATTCGCTGAGGGGAGCGCTTCGTGAGGAGCTGGTTGCATCAAAATGGGATGAAAAGGAAAAGTCAAGCTTAAGTGAAGCCAGATTTTCTCCTTCCCGCACTAGCACTTGTACAACTACTTTGTCAGAGGGATGAACCTTCCTTGAACAGAGCAGGGGAAACCTGACAGGAGAAACAATGGTACAACAGGTAAAGGAGCAGAAACTTGGTGACCACACCGCCTTTGCAGCAGGCAATCAAGTGACGGGCTTAAAGCACGAGACACGCCTCGCCGATGGGGAGAGACGCTTTCTGCTGGAGCAGAAGTAGCAGACAGCTACTTGGCAATCTGATCCTGCGTAAAATATTTTAAGATTGCTGCTTTGAGACTGCTCCTTAGCATCACCTTGCTGCTGCTGGCAGTGACTGCTTCAGTACGGAACACGCAACAGCAAAACATTTCGCTAAAATGTCTTTATAACCTGCTGAAGTTTTCCAAACGTTATTCCCTCTCTAAAGGGAGGAAATATCCAGGATAATCAGAAAACCAAGAGACACGGACATATTAAGACAAGCTGAATTTAGCGCAGACACTTCCCTGTTTGTCCAGCTCATGAAGCTGCTGAAGCCAAGAATTCTGCAAACAGGGGAAGGGAAAAAACAAGCAAACCGAGAACTGCCTCATCCAGTTTTTCTGCCTCGGGCTGAGTAAGATACACCTCGGCTGCAACTGCCAACCTCTCCCCGGACGGCAGCTCCAACCACGACGGCAGCAGCCCTGTCCGCGGCCGGAACACATGCACCAAGCAACGTTCCATGTAATGACTTCCAAAACAATTTACAACCCGGTGTTGGAATACTGAATGTTTAATGTCACTTAATTAAAAGAATTTCATTTTAATGCCTTTTGCACTTTTAGAGCCAATTAATGCAAGGTACTAAGTACTCTTAAATCAGCCGCGATGAGCTAAGGATGAGCAACCGTTCACAAGATGAACCTTTTCTGGTTTGACAAAGGGCGGTCAGTCTCAGCTGAGATCCTGAAGTGTCCTTCCAAGCGTTCTTCTTCGAGACGGGAAGTCAGAGAGAAGCAGAAGAATTGAAGGCTTCCTCTAGCAACAGCACCTGCAGACCATGACAGTGCAGCCACCGCCACCCCGGGAGTCACGGAAGAAAACTTCAGTGCGCTGGTTATAGTCAGTTGTGGGCTGATCTCACCCTTAATTTCAACTGAACGTACGATCCTCTTCTTCCTCTGCCGTGTCTTACCGTAGGAGGCCTCAGAGCACTGTGATGTTGACTGTGCTACTAACCAGATGTCCTGTTCCCATCTCACTCATGCCTACGTAATGAGCAGAAAAATGATTTTACGTGTACAATGTATATAGCAGTGTGTGGGTTTCAATGATTTGGAAGGAAAGGGACCACAGATACTTAAAATAATCTAGCTATTCAACAGTTCTTAATTTTTAAGATAACACCTCTCCATACCATGCCTCCTCCTTCCTGAGTAGTACAACCAAAGTACTTAACAGCAAGGAAAAAAAAAAAAATGACCTGCATTGGAACTCCACTACTGGAAGATGTTAAAAATAATTTTAAAAAATGTTGTATCATTAGCTTTCTTTGGAAAAATAAGTGGTATCTTTCATGTATTATAGCAGGAAATATAAATAGCCACTAATATACTGTCTCCACACATTTGACTGAACAATCATTCTGAAATACTGGTCCCAGTAATTACTGGCTGCTCTAAACAACACAGGCCTAGTACAGACCTATGTTTCTGCTTATCAGCTAACTCCAAATGGAAAGACGTGGCTGTATGAGAAGATCCTTTCCCCCACTATCCCCCATTTAACCTGACTGCATGACAAACTAAATGCTCGCCTGCTTTTTTTTTAATTTGTTCTTGCCTTTTAGTATGTGAAAACAAAAGAGCATCGTAGGCGGCATAAGTTTGCTACAGAGGCAAACATTGAAGATCTCCTTATTTTCACTGTTTATAAGCCCTTACCATCCTGTTGCCGTCACTGGATTCACTCCTGGTTGACAGAGATGTGCGAGAACAAAGGATGTTTCACAGAAAAAAAGGAGAGCAGGGAGGAGAAGCAGCAGAAGCAACAAGACCAAGATGCTAAAATAAAAACCCTCCATGATGCGAAGCCGCAGCTATTGGTTTACAGATCACTGGACTCTAAAGAAGGCAGAGTAAAGGAAAGAAGTCATCAGATGGCTGCAAAAACTGGAAGTCAACAACACACCATCAGCTACATAAACACTGGAGAGGAGACCAAATACATCACAAATTGGATACCACCAAATATAGGGAGGCATAACAGGTTTTTTGAAAAATCATAAAACTTGGTATTTTATCATAAAGAATCCCTTCTAATTCCAGAAGGTTGCACAGAGCTAGAAAGACAGACTTACCCGTTGTTGAAATGCTCTTAAACCCAGTTTGTCTCCTTCATTTAGGACTACTCAACCTCTAACGTAGATTCCTCTGGGTACGTCTCGCTAGGCGCAATTTCACAGCTGATCTCTGATCTAGTTCAATATTTCCTTTGTGACTGATGCAGCATCATCTCCTTCCTTTTGAGCAACTCTAACTTTGACCTCTTTTCTCTACAGCTTTTCTTTTCATGTGCCGGTTGATATGAGGAGCGTGTACCCCAACAGGAAAATATATATATGAATATATCCCATAATTGCAGACATCCTAAATTGTGTTAACTAGCCTTAGCTAAAAAAATACGGGCTTTCCAAAACATACTACTGTATGTATTAATTAATAATCTTCAACTAAAACATTGCATAAGAGCTGTTTTTTGGTTGTTTTGTGGTTTCTTTTTTTATTTTTATTTTAAAAGAAATCTTTGATGTCATTAAAAAAAAAAAAGACTCTTCTCACTCTTAAGTTGAGAGGGAGCAAGAGTGGTGTTTTCAGTAAGGTAGACTCTACCCGCTTTGTTTTTTGTCTTCCAGGAAGAAAAAAGGCAAACCAGTTGTATGCCGAAATCTCTAAAAAGGAGATTCCGTAGGAAAGGTACCACAACATGTACTTTCATTCTGCTCAGAAAGTTGTTGAAGAGACTAACTGCAGTGTCCGTGGCTTTTTGTTTTACGAGGTCTCAGTGAATACTTCCACACCTCCTCTGAATGTTCCAATCAATACAAAAAATGAACCACACTTTGTAAACACTGTGATCACATCAATTGCTATTGTATTTGTAATTACATTCATTTATCAAATGTGCTACTGGGATGATCATAATAATCTCAACATATCCATAAAAACTATCTAACTAACATTATCTCAAGGTGTGCACACATCCCCGAGCCATGAATCATCCATCCCATGTTATGAATTTACCATCAGAAGTTACAGACAAGTATTTGTGGGGAAAAAAAAAAGACAAACCTCACCTCTGAAACATTTAGACCTATTTTCACGAAATATCATCTTACCGTGTTCATTTAGCTTCCATAAAACAAAAATCTCAGGCAAAACCTGTAATGCTCACCCACCTGTGATATTGATGAGTAAACAAGAGGGAAGAAAAAAAAAAAAAGAAAGGAAGATTCAAAACTCTTAATTTCACCTTTATAAGAGCATATTTTGCTCCTGAAACATTGATCACAGAAGGTACAGCTGACCAAACAGAAAACAACAGCAGCACAAAGAGTATCACTATTTATCAAATGCATGTCACAAAAACTGGATTGATATCTGCTTATTTTGAGAAAGTGGTGGGTGATGGACATCAGCTTCTTGAATACAACACAGAACAAGAACAGTAGATAGAAACTCTTTTTCCTTTCCCCAACAATCCCCTAACCTGGTATAATCTACATTTCCCACTAAACCTTCAGGCAGCTGCCGAACGCACATATTAAAAAAGGGGTTTACACACAATATACACTGGGTGTAGTAGTTAAGGGAATGGAAAAAAGGACAAAAGTAAGAGAAGACAAACACATTCCTTTAAGAATCTACTTTCTATTTGCAACCCAAGACTTGTTTTCCATTTCTGTGCTCTTTCCCCACACGCATCCAAACGACACACTTTATTGCTCACACTGGGACAAATCCCTGAGTAGATGCAATGGAAGAACCACCTGACTGGTCAGCAAATGGCATATATTAGAAATATTAAAGATTAAATTAGCATTTTTGAAGAATTTTAACAGTTCTGCTGCTTGTCAGTTGCTTCCAGAGCACTAATATCACAAAGAGCGGTCATATGCAAAGGCTGGTCTGACATCTGAACCCATTACGATGAAAGGCATCTGTGGTCCCAAAGAGTAGAAGACTTCAAATTTTGGGCTGGATGGAGAAGAGGATTGAAGACAAGACCCGTCCAGTCCTGGATTCTTCAACGCCGAAGGGAGGTGCGTCAGTAAAACCCCACTGCAAGCCAGTCACATTCACCCCACAAGCCAGGAAGCCTCTGAACAAGGTGGTGTATTTTAAAGGTATGCTTAAAAGTCTAGAGCAATTCTTACATCACTGAAAGTATCGGATGGCTTTTCAACACCGCGCTGAGGTACACTATTTTACTATTTTGCTTCCCAGTGGTAGCCCTGTATTTTTAATGCAATGTACTTCTGGTCCTATTTCCCGCTAATTAGTGTGCCACTAATGCTGTGGGGCAGGGTGATCTGCAGAGCCACACAGAAGCTGTTGGACGAAAAACGTAACCCACTAAGAACAGTATGAATTAGTCACGGGGCACGTGCTTAGCCGGCGTAGTGCAGAACACATGTTCAGTAACATGACACGGAGCACACTGACAGAGTTCTGCGGCATCTAGCACGTATGAAATCGCTTTATTTTAAAAATGGTATCGCTTAAGTCGTATATAGGGAAGGAGCATTATAACATGTTTGAGGGCTAGCGTGAGATTGAACTGTCGCGAAATGCAGCGTGCATGTCGTTATACGAAAACCGGAATCAAGAGCCGTATCGGTGCCCGCGAGCTGGAGTCGCCCTTCCCATTCCTCGAAGCACGCGTGCAAAGAGGCTGCTGCTGGCCACCCCGGGCCACCACCCGCCATATGGGTCTTCCTGCCGGTCCCTCCACTTGTGCACAGAGTGCAGCACGACAGGCAGGACTCTCGTCAAAGATTTCCCGTGGGCGGATGTGCCCCGTTGCTCGTAGTTACAAGGCTGCAGCCCAAGGAACAAAAAAGGCTTCTCTGGCATGCTATGGAAGCCATAAACATTAAGATTTTGATCATTCATCGGTATTTCTAGAGCAGGCACCCTCAACCACTACCAGGTGATACTGTCTGCATCCAACGGGACACGCTCCGAGCCAGACTCTGATCCCCCATGTTCGGTATTACATTCCCTTGGCACCACAAAATGTTCTACTGATTTTATAGGAGATTTCTAAATGATGACGAAGATGCCGAAAGCAAGTGAAAGTATGAGAACCTGGCCCTGTAAACCTTACCTTTATTTATTTTACCGCATTCTTACATGCAAGACTTGCCTGATTCATTTAGCACATGCCTCTGGGAAAATAACGCATGAAACACTGAGTTCACTCTTGAACACAAACATTTCCTAGACATCCAGAGAGAACTAGAAGTTCTTGAAAAGTTCTGATCCCGACTCATGCTTTTTTCCTCACATGGACAATAACCCCGACTGTGATGATCCCAAGGCCACTGAAGTCAATGGAGACTTTTTTCCCCTCCTATGAATGGATTTTGGATCATGTCCTACAGCAGCACGAATTGTTGAGTCAAGACCTAAACCACAATCTCATTACAGACAATTTTATCTGTGGTTACAGAACAGGCCTGTAATCTTAATTTACATATTTGTTTCTGTAACAAAGGAATGTTGGTAAATCAGATTAATACATAATTCCTAGAATTACAGGATAGCCCCAGAAATACTGCGTTTCCGCTATTTTTTAAAAGATGATAGTCTCCTACCTGAATTTTATCAAGAGTCCACAAAGGTACAGAAGACATTAATAAGTGACATTTTAGGTACTAATTGATAAAAATCCACTAAAAGAGGATTGGCAGTATAATCTCAGCTATTATGATTGATTTGTTAGTTAAATCTGTGTTTATGATCAATTGCCCTCCAGATAAATAGGTGGTTTAGCCTGGTTGGTATGTTAGTTCACTTATGAAAGATCTAGAGTAATCCCTGTACAATTATATAGTCCTGTGCTTACAAAACAGCCTCATATACTGAATCCATTAACAAAATGTAGGTATTTAAGCACTGTCTTTTGGATGTCCTAGAATATTAATTATACCCAATACATAAAACGTATTTAATTACAGCGAAATGTGAATCTGGATGAATTAGCTACACCCGTAAAAAATTACACACATCCTTTTCTCAGTTATGAACAATTTAGCATCAGCTCTGAAGCATGAGCTGTGTAACATAGAAGATGTTCATAGTGAGAAATCGGCTGTGAAGGGACTTCAGAAGAAACGTAGAGGACAGAGCGTCAGAGACCTCTTTGGCAATTGCTCCGCAGGCTTGGGACATCGCCAGAAGCAACCTCTACCGTCCCACCAGTGTGCGACCAAGACCACCAACAGGTCCCTGGTAGACCCACGGCAGTATCTGCACCAGTGTGAAACAATTCCCAGCCCTTCCTACTTACACATATGGAAATTTCCACGCTACTTACATGGATGGAAACCCACATGCTTTCAACACGCTCTTCTTGTGAGCAAGTTAGTATGAAAGTTCCTGGAAATGGTAAATACCTTCAAAAGCACAGAAGGCTGAGAAATGTTTATAAAGATCTGCTTCGTTCAGTTACTTCTAACCATTTCTGGCCACCAGACCGCTACACAAAAATGAACAGTTATCCATCTTTTGACTAATGTCCCAAACTTTTCACCATTCTGCCATCACTGGCAACAGACACTGAAAAATCTATTTAGTGTATTTTTACTGCATCCACCTTAAGCAGCAAAAGGAGCTCGAAGTATTGGGTTTAAACGATGCAGATTTCCCAAAATGGAAAATCAAATTTCAGAGAAATCTCCCTCATTTCTTGTTTTGAAGGGAAATTAATTTCCATGCAATTAAACTTTTGGACAAAACCTTCAAAACAGAGGCCCTGTTTCTGTACGGTTATTAAGGGTCAGATTTTCTCACCTCCCTTCTGGAGTACCTTTATCAGGCAAAACCCCAATTTACTGCCTCTGCCTCGGCGGTGTACAGTGACCCAAACTACAGCAGCGTTAACTGAGAGGCTGTGAGACTATGAACTAAAATATGGAAATTAAACAAGCAGTTACCTGGAATGATTCTGAGCCCCAAACCCTTGAAATAATGGCTTCAGAAGAACTGGTAAAGTACTGGTAGTAAATAAAAGTTTCTGCAGCTGAGTCACTCTGTCTTATGTGACCCGGGAAGACAAGTTATGTACAATAGAGAACCCAAGTTTTCAGGTTCACATAGTGTATATACGTTAGGCTTGAGCAGTGAAGGATTTTGCCTGCATATGGAAATAACAGGCATCAGGAAACACCACAGTCCACCCAGGCACAGAAAGGCTGTTTTGCTCAGTCTTTGGGCAAACCAGCTGTAGAAAACTGAAGGTAATTTTTACTTCATTTCTCACCCTAATACTAAGAAGTTCAGTAGTTTTCTGTGTGTGTGTTTGTTGTTATTGTGGGGGATTTTTTACACTACGCTTTAAAAACATACATACCTTAAATAGCGCAAAGTATAATATATAAAGCAATTATCTGTTCTGGTTAAATGTATTTTTAAAACACTCTTGTAAATAACCTTGCCTCTACACATGGGTATCTCTGTTGAGTGTGGACCAAGTACAATTGCTCTGCAGCTCCACTGCTGTACTCCTGAAACTACTGCGATCAAAGCAAACAATCTAATAGGACTCGCTTGGCTGCATCACAGTTGTTTATAAAAATGGCCTGTATATTACTGGTACATAAAAATCAGGCAGCTGAGCACCACATGTGATCCCGGATCAGCTAACAAAGCCAAGGGAGACACAGCTTATATATTGCAATAGCGCATAATCACCGCGTCGTATAGCATTTCTGAATAAAATCACACATCAACACTTTTCTGGATTCTTAGACATAGCCTTAGCTTCAAATTTAAAAACTGAAACGAGCTTCGCAGAAGCCTGTGCATGTCTGCCCATACCGCGTCATTGCGTCAGCCTCGGCCACCCGCGTTTCGCAGGCGGGATCCACGAGCACGGAGCCACGCGTGCACGCCCGAGAAGCGGAGGCACGTTCAGCCCTGGGAACGGCACAGGTAAGGTTG
>NW_010516606.1:0-3312 GCF_000687285.1 Phaethon lepturus
CCATCCCTGGAAACATCCCAGGTCAAGTTGGTTGGGGCTCTGAGCAACCTGACCTCGAAGATGTCCCTGCTCACTGCAGGGGGGGTTGGACTAGATGACTAAATAAGCTTAAAAGGTCCCTTGAACCCAAACTATTCTATGATTCTAACTGGTTCTCTCACCTATCCCAACTCATGAGCTCATCTTTTACAAAATATGTTCCACCAGCTAGCTGTGTATACGTCCCCTCCTGCGGTGCTCTACACGTAAAGGCAACTATTGTCATGCACTGTTCTTTTACAGTCTGTCAGCAGAAATACATTCATATAATTAAATCCATGTTCAAGAAACGTTAAGTAAGTTGCCATGACAAATTCTGTATGTCATTCTCACACCATACAAGTTTGAAAAAGCTTAATCTCAATCATGTTTGTGCACAGTTTTATTGCTTTGAACGGAAATGTTCTGGATGTAATGAATCATATTTGTAGATACAGCGTATTTGTAGAGATAGGACAGGAGTCCAGGGAAAATGAAGCTGAGTACAAGTATCCACCCCCTGCTGCATCAGCTATCGAACAAAGATAAGAGTGTCTGCCCTAAAGTACATCAATATGTCAACATGGATTACAGGAGCTGCTAGTCTTTGGCTCATTATCAGATTACTGCTGGGAATGCCACACCTGACGTACCTCTGAGCCTTCGAAACAAGTCACTGTCATGAGAATGTCGTTAAAGTTCGTGCAGCTCCATCTCAGCACGTAAAAAATCCCTTCCTGTCGCAGTTTATTGATGGCATATTCCGTGCTGAAAGAGTCAATGTACAAATGAGGAAAATCAACAAATGAGCAGTTGCATCCAAAATCTATTCATAAATACATGAGAGAGTAATCCTGTATTTGGAACAAAAATGTATAACAGCAACTTAGAAATATTTATAATAATTATTAAAACATTATTTAATTGTGTGCATTACATATGCTCACATTTAGCTGGAAAAGATCAAGGGAAGAAAGTTTTATTAAGCTTTTAACATGATTCATGGGGAAATTCTGCATGCAGCACAATGCACACGTAAGTTCTCAGTTTTCCATATATTGCACCTTTGAACATAAAAGGAAAAGCCAAAAAGGTGAGCAGAAGGGAAAGTAATTCCTTTAGCTCTTTCAAAAAAACCAAAGGCTTTGTGCCTCCATCCAAGGACTCCCAGGATCAGTGCAGATACAGTTCAACTTTGTTTACCTAAAATATTCCCATCTGTTCAGCTGACAATGATCTTTATAGCTATTACTGAAGTAAGCCTCAAAATACTCCATAGTGAGGAAACACCAGTTTTATAGATGAGTAAGTTGATGTGGAGAGGAACAGTTGTATTTTTTCCATATAATCATTAGAAAAAGTAAGTTGTTCCACAGTCTTTTGTTAACTAACAACCCTCCAAGTGTCAGATTTCCTCAGTTGATTCAATATGCAGCAGTACTAGAGGACTAATTATTCAAGTGGAAAAACTAAAATCAATGTTTTACTAACCAAATGGGTCCATGGCATCCATTTTTTATGTTGTGCTCAATCAGTGGAGGAGCCACATCTGTGCAGAGGTAATGGTGGGCATCTGCTGTAAGTCTAAAGTACCCGTCTACCAACGATGCAAACGACAGGGCCTCATCATGTGAGGACAGTTTTAATTCCTACAACAAAAAGCTATTTTAGCCAAGAATTCTTACAGTTCTGTTAAAGCATTTCAGGAGTGTTTTAATATCCAGCAATTTTTGCATATAGTGGCTAAAAAATTGTCCAGAAACCTATGACAGAAACCATACATCCTTAGGGAGCCAATACCGACCATTCTCTATCCTCCCCGCTCATTACTGGCTAGAAACCTCCATTCTCCACTGGTGGTATACAGTAACAAGTGTAGAAAAACAATGTGCTCACCAACTTGCTGCTCTTCTAACCAGTACTTCTGCAACAGTCTTGAGGAGAGCATATTTAACTGTTACCTTTATATATATTCCATTAGAAAATGCTCCTCAAGGAGGTTGTAACCTGTTGCCCAACAACACTGTGTCACTACAGCTTCCCATGGGAAGGAAACCTATCCAAGGTTTGGTTCTTACCATCCTTTTGTTATCCTGCTTGTTAATGCTAACTGTAGACTCCTTGATGACAATGTGGGTGATTTCAGGAAAATAGGAAAAATTGTTCCATGAGTCGCGAATTTTGTGTTTTTCTTCATCCTTTTTGTTTTTGCCATCAGACTTTTTCTTCTTCTCTTTCTCTGTCTGAACAGACTGCAAATATATTTTGGATAAGAGTATACTAATAAAAACATATTTTTTTAGCACAGTGTTTTTACACTAAAAAAAAATTCACTCCAATCTAATCCAGCTATTTTATTCTTGAATGCTTTTTGCACTGAATTATCAATTCATTCACATGTTCAGTGTGTCTGTATTGCAAGGACATACGTCTGTCGAGAACTGTCCACAAGACAGTTTCCATATCAGCTGGGTAACTTACGTCTCTTTCACTATGCTAGGAATAACTTCAGCAGCAGCACAGGCCTGAAAGGGTTCTACTGAAATTTCTAAATTATGTACTTGAAATATTCTTTCAGAGTTCAGCCCAAAAGCAAGAGCCACATTCTTCAGTGCATGCCTGAACTGCCAACAGCAGATGAAATTCTACATGCAGACCACAATGAAGCCCAAGCATCTTACAGGTCAAAAATTATTGAAAATTACTAGTAACTACTTATCGTTCAGGCTGAGCAAAGCTTCCAGCTAGTCACAGAAAGGTACTCTGAGATGAAAGTCTTTGGTTTAAGCATTTAAATAAATATAATTTATAAATCAGCAGAAACAGGAGCCTTACAAGTAACAGGCTGCACTTCTTCCAAGCTTTTCTGCTCAAATATCCGTTCTTCCTTCCCTCCTCCCCATTAATACTATCATTTAAAACAGGAATTCTCCATCAGAGATAGAGATAGTTAGGTTACATCTAAACGGAGTGAAGCACAGTCCTTTCTATGCTACAACAGATAGCTACCAGTAGGGTTCTCATCGCTGTGGGGAACCAAGGCAAGCAAAAAGAGGTCTGTTCAAGCATTGTATGTGGAGAAAACCTGTGGAATATGCCACCACCCCTTCAAACCTAGAGCATATTATGTACACAAGGTACAGAAGAGGTTAAGCAAAGTCACCTCAATTAGCAGCACTGAAACAAGGGACATGTAAAATATCACTGATGTGAGAAAGCTTAGCTTTAATGTCACTACGTTTTCGTTTATTGTGTTGGGCTGGCATGGCAAGGGTTTGGTAGTGGGGAGGCTGC
>NW_010516607.1:0-1393 GCF_000687285.1 Phaethon lepturus
CCCGAGCCAACGCCGCATCTCGTCGAAGGGATTGTGGGAATATAAAGGGGAGCTTGTGGGAAATTAAGATTTGGCTGGTTTTTAGGGAAGGGAGCTCCCCTCTTCCTTCGATCTGCAAGAGTAGCTGGCAAACCAGAGGTCTGCAGGCATTTTTGGCTGGACTTAGCAGTGATGCTGTCTAGGGCTTTTCCAGTATGTGTTAAGGTGCACGAGGTATCAGGGACCCTGCAGGGACCAAAAGTGTTTTTCTGCTCCCACCTGGGAGGGATCAGAGGTGCCTCCGATATTGGAAAGCATCATATTGGGGTTGGATGTTGCCTGGTGTGGAAAACTGCCTTGGGGACCTGGCTTGCCTCTGCAGGCCCTTGCCTTCCCCATGGAGGACCTGCAGTGTCCATCAGCATCAGTCTGAGGGGGGAATGTCAGCAACTGACCCCATTGCTTAAGGCCCCATGTGGTTTCTGTCCCATCCTGGGGTCTGAAATGTTTTTCCTCATTCTGCGCTTGCGTGACCTCCATCTGCCACTAAGCACAACCTTCCTGAGTATTTTGAGCCACAGAGCTAAGAATAACTCGCACAGTGCCCGTGTCTGGGCCGCACACAGCTCCTCGTGTCCGCAGCCATGTCCAGCACCGGTAGGCAGGGTGGGCGAGGGTGCAGGGAGCCTGGCAGGGGCTGTGGGCAAGGGGGGTTCCCCGGCCCTCAGCAGGCTGCTGTGTGAGTGCTGGGGAGGTGGCGAGGTGGGAACTGGAGGCTATGCTGTGTTTGGGATTCCTCCTCCCGCAGCCCCCCTGGGCTCTGGGCAGCGGCTGGGAGCGGAGCAGCCATCCTGCCAGCTCTGCAGGCAACGAGTGCCTCGCCACTGGGAGAGCCTGCCAGGGTGCTGGCTGCAGAGCAGGAGTCGGAGGGAGGAGAGAGATGATGGAAGAGGGCTGAGCTTGACAATTTGGGGCCATTGTAGAGGAGAGGAGGGCTGGCGCTGCCTTGGAGAAGGATAGTGGGTTTAGAGCATCCCAGGGCAGGCAGAGTGATGGGGAGGAATAGATTTTCCTCCTGAAAAGCTTCTGGTTAGGGCAGCCCCTTGGGTTAGCAGCCAAGTTTATGCCCTATGCACATGCCAAGAGCTTGCGCGCTGTTTGCTGTTCCCTGCTTCCCTTCGCTATCACAGCACTTCAGGGCGAGGGGAGCCGCCTCTGCGGAGCCAGGCTGCACCCTGCTCCCCCGGGACGGGGTGCTTGGGGGACAGCAGGCCAGCGCTGGCATCCCAGCCTGCTGCTCTGAGTGGGTTGCTGGCTCCTGGGTTATTTACCCAAGGACTGTTCCGCTGCCTTGTGCGGAGAAACCTCCAGAGTATTCGGCACCAGCCCCACCGAGCAGGAGCTGAGGTGGCTG
>NW_010516608.1:0-2429 GCF_000687285.1 Phaethon lepturus
CCGCGCCCGCCGGGGCACGGAAGCCCTGCAGACCCCGCGCCGGGAGCCTCCGGCGCTCGGACACGCAGATTACTGCAGCAGTGCATCACTGCAGATAAAGTAAATCCGGCAATAAATATGGAGTGCAGGAGTAGACTGCAAGGAGTAATTCACAACAGCTATTGTACCTCTCCAATTGACTGTACTAGGAGAGATTGCCTGGAGGTAGATAGTGGGAATATTAGAAGGTGAAATAAGAAGGAAGTTTCCCTAACTGAGCCAAGGACAAGCTTTATAGGCTAATGAAGGGGCAGATGACATAGACAAAAGAAAAATACCACAAGAGATAAAAAAGGAAGAATTAATACATGAAAAATGAAAGCAAGCAGATTAAAAAATAGAAAGCTACCAGCACTCCCTTTTCTCACATATTATTCTCTAATTACAGATAAGAACCCAGGGGCTGCAGTCAGACACACTGTTTTAATCATTTTTATACCTTTTTCCTGCTTCTTTTGCCCTCTCTCAAGGAATCTGCTAACAGCCATCACCAGAGATGGACGGCGCAGACAGGCAACGCACCCAGGGCACCAGGTACGCCCAGCAGAGCCGCCCATAGGTATCATCCCAGCCCAGGGAAGCCGAGCCGCAGTGGTCACAGCCACCCCCCCCCCCCCCCACATCCTCCTCTTCCTCAGCTGCACTGGGAACACAGCCAGCTCCCACATGCCTGAAGGGCTTTTCATAGCTCTCCCCCTCCCAGATCGCTTGACCGCAGGCAGGTGAAGAGGGTTTTAAAGCACGGTGACTCGTGCAGGACCAGGGATGACACTATCTGGGAAGGAGGAGCTAGACATGGCTTCCGAGTCTGGCCCAGGGGCAACCTGGTAATAGCTTACTAAAAATAGTAAGCGTGATGAGAGCCCAAGCTGCAGGGGCTGCCCCAAACCTGAGGGAAGATGGTCCATAAACCAAGGCTGCACACAGGGGTGCAGAGAGTTGCAGCTGAAATGCCTGAGTGCGCCTGAAAACCTCGTTAGGCACATTTACATCATGAGGTGTCTGAACACCTTGCATTCTCGGCCTTCTCGTCACTCTTCCTGTACCCCACTACAACAAAACCCCCTTTTAGAGAAGTAGAGAGATGGTTTTTTGTGGGACAAAGTCAGTTGAGGAAGCCGCCACCGTGCCCCGAGCCCCAGCACTTTGTGGCCAGCCCTGCGCTAGCGGGGCTGTGCCCCCTTCCCCGCACCGCTTCCTCCTCCAGGGAGGGGACGCCTTCCTCGCGTCACGCTGAATCACGCTGACGGGGGCCCTGAGCCTTCCAGCGCCGAGGACAAAGATGGAAAATGTTGAAACGCTGCTCCCCAGAGCAGAGCGAGGACATCCCGGGCCCAGTCCCACAGCTCCTGTCCTCGCACCGCCCGACCGGGCACCCTCCTCGGTTTTCTGCGCCGGCTTTTATCACCAGCCAACGAACACCTAGATTTAAAAATTAAATACAAAGAAAAGAAAAACAACTTCCTTTCCGGTATCTATTGAGTTCAAAAGGAAGATGCTGTAGATCTTCCCTGTTTTCTCGTAAAAATGGTGTCACTGTTGAAATGGATCACCTGCCGCATGGGGCTCTGCGGTTAGAGAGCTCGTCTCTGTCCGCGCCAGCCTGCGCAATGCTGCCTCCCAATCCCTCTCCCGCCCGAAATGCGCTCTTTCTTCTCGTGACAGGGTGTAAGAAAGGATAGGTGCAGATTTTAACCTCTATAATAGACACTAAATCACATATATTTGTTTTCCTCTATGCTGGGAAAATGTCCCCAAGGAGGCATGTTAAATTTGGGCTTTAAAAGCACCAATTTAGCTATTATGAGTTTTCTATGCTTTTTCTATTCAGGGAATGTTTGGCTTGAATACCGTATGTAGAAGAAATAAGATCAGCTCAACTGTTTTAAAGCTGATTGACACCTTGGGTTTTTTCCCTAGTAATCTGAAGCGAAAGAAAAAAAATATAAAGGGAACCAGACACTCATTTAAAAGAAATTATTTCCTTGCCTACAGTCCCTGATCAGGGCTGCCTGTGCAGGGAGAATGAGATCTCATAAAAAGCCTTTCGTGGGTTTCTTTTTCACATCTTTTTTGTCCAGGATTTGGTGGCAGACGAACTGTATTTCATCAGAGTTTAGAGGAAATTCAGAGTGAAGTTAAGGAAGTTGCTGTAAATGAGGAAAAAAATTCCCAACAAACCCTTTCATTCTGGCTTAACGTATCAGCCAAATCAGGAAACAGCCGTAGCAGAAATATTGTTTTTAATAATCGGAGAAAGCAGCGGAGACGCAGCTTTTGTTGGAACAGTGACCCCCAACGGTGAGAGCGACACGGGCCGCCGAGGATGCGGAGACCCCGGCCGGGGCAGAGGAAGAGGGTCTTGCTGAAAGCCTGGCCGGGGTGCGCCG
>NW_010516609.1:0-5006 GCF_000687285.1 Phaethon lepturus
GAAGTTATCCTCCATGCACTCCAGGACTCTCTTTTTTTTCTATTTTCTTTTTCTTCTTTTTTTTCTTAGCAGAATCATAATAACATTAAACCAAAGTACTGGAAGCATATAAAAACTTACATGAAATGCACTGTGCAAGCCCATGACCTGCTAAAGACCAATTCTTATTCCAAATGATAGAGAACTGTATCTGTCCATAACTTTATGTTTCCAGACTATACTCCATGCAAAAGAGCCTTTAAAGTGAGTATAAAACAGCTTAGGAAAGAATCACCCATTTGAAAATGTACACCTGCCACAAACACTTTTATAACCTTCTTCCCAGCTGCTACCATAGCAAAGGAAACAGAGCATGGCTTCAGAAAAAAAGATAATATTGTGGATGTAATGTGCAAGTACCTCTGTCCAGCTGTAATTGTAGTCCTTGGGAGCTATTGCGATTTAAAGCAGGTATTAGACAGCTTTCTAGTACAGTACTGCATAATTCTATTGAATATGTACAGGTGTGGTTTATGTCATTTTTGCATATATTCCCCTCAGTCCCAGCCTACCAATTGGCTAAGCCCAAAGTTTTGCCACTTAAAACAAACCTTTATTTTATTATTTGGAAATTTTGCACTTGAAAAATACCAGAAATATTATCTGGTATGAAAAAAGGAGGTCTGTTCTCATTCACAGCTTCAGCATTCATAATTTCTACAAATTCCCACAGAAAAAAAATTTTACTTGAGTGACAACAATGCTCATTTTTATAAAACAGTATTGCTTGAAAGCTGTATTGTACAATGATATCTGCAATTATTCTGATGTTTGAAAAAGTTAATACATGCAAATTGAACAACACTGAAATACATGGATTTTGGCTTTGTAAATATTCTGTCTTTTAACACAGGTCATCTGTCTCCGCCCTCCTCATAAAACACCACCCCATCCTCCTCCCCACCTCCATATTTTTGCTAGTCAGTTGATATCATTGAAAAGCAGGGAATTGTTTTTCAGTCAGCCCTTCAACTAAATAATGCTTTACTAACAAAATTCCAGGAAAATAAGCTTTGTAATTCTGCACTTTTCAGTTACTTGCTGAACTGGTTTAGCTGAAACTAAGACCAAGAGGTCCTCTGTCTTTGTATTGCTAGTTATCACGCCTGCATGGCTTCGTTGGGATTTCCAATGTAATGAAAAATTTGTAATTTAAAACCTCTCCATATTAATTTAGAAGATAATTGTTAATTAATGGACGATTCTGAAGCTAAATGGATTTATGTGAAGACTGTTAAAGGGTTCTTCATCTGGTTTTAGCTATGTTGTTATAGTTTCATTCCTTGTGAGAAGAAAAATAAAATCATGTTACTCCCTTTACAGAACTTACAAATTTACAAAACTAACAATTCAACTGAAGTTTTCAGAGGGGAATTCTAATATTAAGTAAATTTCTAAAACACTGTTAATTGAATTCTAGTGAACTAGAATAACTAGGGGTTATTCTACTGCCTGTCAGTCACATTTTTCCCATTAGAGGAAAGCTGCTGTTTGAGATAAAATATATTTAAAGTTGGAAATCTTTTTAATTCCATTTATTACCTTTTGTGGGGTTTTTAGGCCAATATCTACATCAAGTGACTGAGGTTTCAATGAGAGTAGCTCACTTTTTAGTACAACAGCCACAACCACAAGTATCAAAACTCTTCAACTTACCTTCCATCTGAAGTGCCAACAACAGCTGGGGAAAATTTTAGTTGATACCAAAATGTCTGTTTGGGCCTAAGAGTGAAAGCCTTTTGTCCACAAAGTGACTGATTCTCTAGCACCACACTCAGCTGGAGAATTTTATCTGCAGGATTAGTGATGGGAATATGAATTCCAATAGTATCCTAGAAAAAAACCCACAAAATTAATTATGAGCCAGAAAAGATCTTTCGCAAACAAGTGTAAGATGTTTACTCATGATTACACTTATGTGGACATAGGCTGCCCCCTTCTTTGATGTGTGAACAAACCCAAAAAAGAGCAGTTGCAGCAAAAGACATTTCAGCCAATCTTCAAATTGTAAACTCTTGAATTCCATCAATAAGGAAAGGTTCAAGTCGTCCTGGCCCATCTGCATTCTAACAAGCTACTTCACCTTCCAAGATACAGCTGAGGGTTGCCAAAATACACCTTACAGGCAGATCTGCTGAAGTCCCAACCAGGTAAACCCTCCAAGCTGTCTCCCAACAGCCAAGCAGAGACAGTTGAAAATGTCCACTTTGCAAGCTGGCAAACGATTCAGTCTGAATTCTGCAGGATCTGTTCCTCTTAATTTTTAAGCTAAATCATAAAACTTGACATTAAAGCAACACCACCACAATAAATGTTCCCTCTCCCATTCCTTTTTGCCATTTCCCTAAGTAGTGGTCTCCATGTCTTTCTGTTTAAAGTCTATGAGCACTTCAGGCAAGGACCATCTTTTCTTGACCATCTGGAAAACATGGCTACTATTAACGATGCCTATTAAATACAAATTATTATAATAAAAGGGAAACAAAATATGGCCTGATGAGATAAATATGCATACTTAACGTGTGGAACACCTTTAAGATGAGCAGGAATTAGGCAGAGGTGGCTCAGTCTGCACAGCTTGAGCTGCTCTTGAAACACTGCTATATTTCAGCAGTGTTGCAGTGACCCCCTTCGCTGTAAGGTTAAAAAACGTGTGAATCCATCCTATGTACCCTATGTGTATAAATACCAACACACTTCATGAAATGAAACACTTTAAACAGACAGGAAGGAATATGTTAATGAAGGAAGTCCACCATCACATTTCAGGATGCATATCTGCAGTTTAAAATACATATGTTCTATTCATATGTTCATCTATGTAAAATATGCAAAATCCAAACCCAAATATATGTATTTATTTCTCTGTATCTATCTTTATCTCTATCGCTATTTTGGTCTCTTTCCTTTGCTCTGACCAAGCAGTTTATTTCAAAAAGCTGGGTTTTTTTAAATATATGGTGATTTAGTTCGTACAGCAAAATTTTGCCATATACTTTTTTTGTAAAAAAAATAATAAGTAGAAGTAAATAATTGAAATTGCAATATGAAAGGAGAAAAAAAATTCTATTAAAGTTAATAATACGCCAAAAACTGAACATGAAATACTTTACAACCCCACACACAGCTGCCTCACTCTGTTTTAAGCCTGCCTATGATTTGGTAAATTTCTGTATGTTTACATTTATGGAAAATGACTACTGGAACACACATAAAACACATTTAATGTTCTACAGATGGCAAGATTACACCAACAATTTAAATCATTCAAGTGTCTTGCATCGGTAAGATGGGATTTAAATTTGCCATAAAATATTTTAAAGATCAGATTAATTGTTTTTACCGGTGTAAACAAATTTCTAAATCTATCTACCATTTTATTGCTAAAGGCTTCATAACAATTTCATAGCAAAACATCTATATGCTGTCTTGAAGAAATACTTTTACAGTAGAAAGGAAATATTGGACTGCTTCCTTAGGAAAAAAGCAGCAACTATCAAAGAAACATTTGTAACCTTGTGCACAAAGGAGATTTTCTATTGCCAGCATTAGCTTAATGTAAAACAGTGTTCTCTTGCCAGTATAAAATGAATGCCTAGGATTATGTATTTCCCTGGATTTTCCCCGGAAGTTTCCCTGGAATTGTTATAAATGTTTCAAAGATCTGGTACTTCATGGATGGTAATAAGAACAGATGTATATTTATCAACAGAATGTATATATGTTGTACATTTCTAGGCCTTAATGGATTGTCATGGAGGCATAGCACTAGGATAAATAACAAAATGCAATTGCTAGGAGTATTATTTTTCCTGAAAGTACCATTTTATCAGAAAGAATGCAACAGAGTAACATCATAGGCAAGTTCCAAACACATTTATAGTCATTTAGAGCCACATTTCAGTGTTATGCTTTTTATAAACATTGTGACAGAGGAAAAATGTAAAACCTGAAAAAAGAAAAGAATTAATCTCATTCCTCAAACTGCTGCTTCTATCAAGACTGACAGGGGCTAAGACAGAGCCATTCTGGTGCAATATGTCATGTTTTTATTCCTTTGGAATCTGCTGTGGTCCACTTCTTCTCCAATGCACATCATTTAAAATAATCTAACATAAGGTAAAATAAAATTAAATTAAATGTAAATATGAGAGTGCACTTTTCCACTGTGAAACCTGAAAAAAACAATTGACTGATTACATTTTATTCTATATTAATAGTCTGAGCCTAATATAGGTGTAACATTCTGTTATAAAGATTTTGCTTCAAAAGATGCATACCATCATCAGTCAATCTTTTGTGATATGATACCTGTTCGATGAAATATTTTCCTGACATACTTTATACCAAAGATTTTCTCATCATACCATTCTCCACATACTTCTCTTAGCAACCAGAACTAAAGGACTTAAGTCCGTAATATACAATTTTACATTTTATGAATGTATACACTGCACTGAACTATGAACTAATCCTCCTCTAACTTCAACAAGGTATCTTATAAGAAGATGGACACATTCCAAAATTATTGTGTGTAGTCATCTTCTCTGTGTTCAAACTTCAGTAATAATCCTATTCTAACCATGATCAGGTGTCAATAAAAGCACTATCTGGCCAAAGTTTCTAAGAGACTAACTACACTTCTTAATACTTTAGAACAACTGTTTTCAATTAAAATCCAGTTTCATTAAGGAGATGACATTCACTCTACATTTGTTTATGGCTTTTCCAGTCCATAGACCTTGAGAGGAAAGCATTTGTACTTGCTCCTGAGTTTGCCAGGCTATTACTATAGAGGCAAATTTTCAACTCGGGTAAGCAGTAAGAATATTATTTTGATGGGCCTGGTGAGATAATGTAGCAGAAATTCTTCCCTTTGTAGGTCCTTGTCCAAATCATTGTTCTTCTACACTGACAAGTAACAAGTGCCTTCTTTCTCTGTGCTGCACCTGATGACAAGCAGGAAT
>NW_010516609.1:5037-8927 GCF_000687285.1 Phaethon lepturus
CAAACTTGCAATGGTGGCAATATCCTTGAAAAAATAGATCTTGGCCTTCTAGCTCCCGTAGGCTCAAAACAATCAGAGCTTTCGATGTCACCATCAGTGTGTCCATATGTCGGTAGCAGGAGTTAAGCTAGACTCTTCTTTTGTATCCTCATTATTATTCATTTCCCTTTCTTGGAACAAAAGAGGCTCAAGTGAGTGGCTCAGCAGACTTGATGACAGATTTTCAGGGCCATGCTGAACACAGTTCAGCATGGTTTAGTCAAATTAGTTGTAGAAATCAGAGCTGACTCGTGAATTCCTTGATGCAAGCTGCTTCCAACATGCACCTCTCCTTACCGCTGCTCCTCTCCACACACACTTCTAGTCCAGACCCACATGTCCACACTTAGCTGAGTCTCTCTCCCATTGATCATTCAGACACGTGGAAGTCCTAACCTCCTATGTCATAAGGGGTCCTTTCAACTTCCTAGTCACTCCTAAGTTAATGGGGCAGATCTCTGTGAAGTGAACCACCTCCCTCACCATACAAGCCCTCTTTTTCTTTTTTTTTTTGGTTCCGCTCTCTGTGATATAAACTAATTGCCAAGATAACCATCTCCTTTCCATGTAGGGATATGACGACAGTGTTGCCATATCTCGATACTGTATTTTCCCATTTTACTTGGCATATTTTGCCTTACAAAATATCAGCTTGCAAAAAGGCACCAACTGTTCATCAACAATTAAGTCTTTATCAGAACAGTAAATTGAACTACTTAAAATCTAGGTCTAAATAATTTAAGCAAATTATATATTTGTAAAACTTGCTTAGTAAGGAATCTGTTCTTATCACTATTACGGCATGAGACGCTAACTAGAAGAAAAAACTATGCACAGGACATTTAATATCAGAGGCTAGTAGTGCAATGAGTTTCAGGAATAAATTTACACATAAATTTACATACAAAATCACACTGAATTGAATTTCTTTTAGCTGAAATGTTCATTAGTGCCTAAGTAATGCCCTAAAACAGAATACAGAGATGATTAGTTTATAAGTTATTACAATAATTCTAGTGCATTGACTAAAAAATAATATGCTGTTAATCTCTTAATAGGGACTAGACATTGTAGCCAGCAAACAAACTGGGAAAACTATGTTTTGGAATAGACAATTGCTAAAAATGTTTTTCTGAAATTGAAGGAAAGGAGGGGACTGCAAAACCATGTTATTCTGTGACTCTGAAGCTATCTATGATGTCCTAAACTCCCCTAAAAGAAATTATTCATGTTGAGAAACCCAGACCAAAGTGATATTACAGTAATTTGTAACACATATAGGAAAAGCTAATGCGCTAAATAATATGCACATATCTGGATTTCCATGCATCCCAGTTTTGTCCATCTGTATACCAAACCAGAAACCTTATAGATAGATAGAAGAAGTTGTAGCAAAGACTTGAGGTGAATAAGAGAAATGCTATATTAAGACAATTATAAAAAACATTCGTGACACGGGGGTACAGACTGACTCAAACATCCCAGATTCCCATAGCTGAAGAAGTAATAACTATGCTTATATCTTGAATGAATATTCCTTTGCATTTGAAATCAAGGCCACCTCTAAGTCCATATCGACTGAAGCTCAGTAATTCTCCGTCCTCCAGAGACCACAGGCAGACTTCCTTTTCAGATCCAGCAATGTGAGATGAAGAAATTATCAATTACAGCTATTTTTTGCCAACCTCTGTACTGAAGGTTGGCACTTTCAGTGATCAGCTCAGTTGCCTAAATCACCACATACAGTAATCTGGCTCATCAAAGCCAAATAAGATTAGAGAGCATTACTAAGAAAATATAACAGTAGGTTAACCTTTTCTATTATCACAGCAAATCTGGAAGGAGATATCTGCCACTGTGTTAATGTAACAAAGCACCAAATTAATCTTCAGAGGATTTTACAGAAAAATCATTTACATCTACTTTGTCAACAACATTTTTGGAAGGCATGACTCAGCAAATGACAGATTTCAATACAGCTCCTATTCATCACTTTTATAGGTCACCTTGCTGTGCAGATACGTGTAATATATGAGGTGCCAGTGATGGAAAACATAGTTTGAATGAATACGTGCATTTACAGTCCTTGTTCAATAGGACTATTTTGGATGGCTGACACTTCAGTAAATACAGGCTGCATCTCTCAAAAAGAGACATCTCTTTTTTTTTTTTCCAGAATGTCCTATCTTCTTCACAGACTGCAATATCCACAATCCCTGAACAAAATACTTAAGGTCAGTATCACTCAAAAAAAAAGCACTAGAAAGTGCAACATTTCTGAATTAGAAATGTACTGCTCTTAGATAATGAAGTCAAGTGAGCTATCAATTACTACTGCATTTTCAGAGAGTCATTTATGTCTCATGGAAAGGTAATACACAATTCTTATTCAAGCATGCCATGACACAGAGATACTTGCCCAAAATCAGCTTCAGAATAACACAATCACCATTTCTAACCAGTTTTTTATTTCAGGGAAGTCAAGGAGATGTAAAATTTAGGATATTTTCAGTTTCCAAATAGCTTCTGATATATCAGCTTGAGAATTAGCAAAGCCTGTCTTTTTCAATCACTCCTCTCAGATCTCAGCTAAATCTTACCCACCAAGATTTTTGTGAATGTCAGTCAGGTTAAGTATTTAAGCAAATCTTTGTCACTCTTATTTACCAAAGAAGTGCACTATTACCCCTGTATTCAGAACTACAAAGTTTAATTCCTGAGCTAACTGTATCTACCCATATAATGCTACAACAGTTAGCTGCAATTATTTTCAGCTGGTCTCACTGATTTGTTTTCCAGTGCTATATGGAGTTACAATAGTGCCAAAATGCATAATTCCAATAGATTAGAAGAGACTTTGGAAGGCTTGGAGAGTGCTGATGATTTCTGTATATTCATAATGAAGTCAGCAACTGAAACAACAGAATCACTTCCAGGAACTTATTCTTATAGCATTTAGTTTACCCTATTAGACATTGAAACTGATATTTGCACCATCCACATATTGTCCTGTATTGAAAATTCAATGTGGTGAGGTTAGAAAGCTCCTGCTGGCATGAAACTACAAACGTGATAAAGACTATGGCAGTGAAATGCTGAGATATCAGCTCTTGAAGAACTGATCAGGAAAAGGCAGTGACCAGCACTGCCCATATTCCTGTGCTTCCAAGACTTTCAGAAATACTTGGTAAAAATAAACTTACAATCACCTATGAGAACTTAATAGTACTAAGGTAGAATAGAAGTAATGATTAATTATTACAATACTTCCATAAAACTTAATGACTCCTGCTACACACATGGAAGCAAATAATTTACTAAGTGCCTCTACCCCTAGCTCATGCTGCTATGAGCTAACGTAAATTACTTCTTTACTTTTTAAATCCAGTAACCAACTCTGATAATATTTCATTTTATTGAATTTTTATGACCATAGAATCATAGCAACATAGAAAAGTTTGGGTTGGAAGGGACCTTTAAAGGTCATCTTGTCCACACCTCAGCAGTGAGCAGGGACATCTTAAACTAGATCAAGTTGCTCAGGGCCCCATCTAACTTGATTTTCAATGTTGCCAGGGATGGGCCATACACCAGCTCTTTGGGTAACCTGTTCAAGTGTTTCACCACCCTCACTGGGAAAAATTTCTTCCTTCTGTCTAGTCTAAATCTCCCCTCTTTCAGTTTAAAACCATTACCCCTAGTCCTATCACAACAGGCCCTGCTAAAAGTCTATCCCCAGCTTTCTTCTAAGCGCCCTTTAAGTACTGGAAGGCTGCAAGAAGGTCTCCCTAGAGCCTTCGCTTCTCCAGGCTGAACACCACCAGCCCTCTCAGCCTGTCCTCACAGGAGAG
>NW_010516610.1:0-13161 GCF_000687285.1 Phaethon lepturus
TTCTGACAGGGGCCATCCCTGTAGCCTCCTCCCGCCTCAACCTTGCCACACAAACCCAATACAACATCCCATTGAATACTCCCTTTATCCACATGCAATTTAGTTAAATGAAGAAATAATCATCATAGTGCCCAACAACACAGAAGGAACATGGTAATAAACTGAAGGCCTCATGGTAATAAACTGAAGGTCTGTGGGTGCTTTTTTAATTTTGTACAGAGCAAACAGATTTAGGAATTGATGGTTCATTTCAATCTCTTAAAACAAATTTGATGACTAAGTAATCTGCTAATTGCCACTAGACTATGCAGTTTACAGGGATACCGTAATCACTCTTCTCAAATAATCTTATTCTAATAATATTTTTTTTAATTAGTTCTGAAAAGGAGACAATTTGAACAATTTCTCCTATTGGTATGCTAAACACAAAAAAGTCCCTTGCCTTCAAGTATTTCTGGATTTCTTCTTTCTTTATTCCCTAGAGTACAACAAAAGAGGTGAGCTGCAATTAAGTCCATCATTCAATTTAAGTGACACTGCTAGACAGAGTTTTAGTAAAGTTCCAGAGAGAGGATACACTACTAACCAGCACAGTGCAGGCATGTGCTGCTTACCTCCAAATCCAGGTCTCAGTGCAAAGTCATGGTCCTCTATGTGAAGAAGCTGCTCAGATTTAAGTGGCCGTACTTTTGTGCTGTCAAGTTTCCTCATTTTAATTTCTCGTTTGCTATGTTAAAAAAAAAAAAAGAAAGAAACTTCTTTTTTTTTTTCTGCCTGACATTCAGAGTACTAGTTAAATGAAGAAAGGACCCAAGAATTCTGGACAGTTGAATCTGGTATGATAAGGGAAACAATTACACTATAAAGTTGGAGAAAGATATGTTGGAAAAGGTAGGGGAATCAGGTATGAGGACGCCCAGGTCCATGAGGAACACCAATTATATACGAAAAGTCCTAGGAAGAACATCTAGGTCTTCTTCTGTTCCCCTCAGAGATTGTATCTATCATTATATAAGAGGTTATAGCTGTTTGAAAAAATATTATTCACATAATCACTGCAACTCAGACTTGGGAATAACACCACGTATCCATTGTTTTAAACCACTTCATACACTATCCATATTACAGTGACAATTATACTTTCTATTATAATTTTTTTTTCCTAGGAGCTCAAATGAGTCAATAATTTTTCAGAAGAACTGGGAAACTATGAACCTGGATCCAGGGACTTGTTCTCTGTGATCCTCTTAAACATCACCAAGATTTGGCCAAGTCACTCGTTAGCCTTATTTGCGACTCATACATGCAGCATTTCTTTGCATCGAGTCCCGTCTCTGCGTTTTTCCTCATGCTACAGAGAACTGAGCTTCTGTGTAGCACCAAGGCAACACAGATGAACCTGCGCTCTAAGTAGGACACCATGAATTCTGTACTTCTTTCTGCTGACTGTTGCTAACTTTCTTCCCTTCACAGAATGTACTGCACAATGTCCCAAACTCCACTTGGAAACACACATGCCTAAAAATGGACTCGAGCTCTTCAGAAAGAAATCTCATATGCTGGGCCTGCACTGAAAATGAACAGCAGATGCCCATCACAATGCAGGCTCCTTTTCCATTTTCCCTATAAGCAAAAACCATGGCACAGAGAGCAGAGGTGTCTGGTACATTCCCACATCACAAAGGTATTGGGTTAAAACACATAAAGATCTACAGTCAGATATGGTAGCTGCAGGACACAGACTTCAGAAAGAACCCATTACATTTTTGGTTCTGCTATAAGGAAAATGCTACGGTGTCTCCTAAAGTTTCCCCTCCTTGTTGCATGTCCTGCTTTAAGTGGCTGGCCCCAAGTACTAACAGAACTAGCCATACCTCAGCTGCAGAATTATGCCTAGCTTTGGGACCCCCATTTCAGGACAGGCATGGGAAGATTGTAAGAACCTGTGTAGTTTAATTTAGAGCAAGAAGACTGAGGGAACACATCATAGTCTTCAGAACACATCATGAGCTTTTACAGGGCCCTTTGCTCCATTGTCTACTCCCCAGTAGGATAAGCAGTGGCAACAAGGGAGATCTATGGTATACATAAGGAAAACCTTTCTCATGGTGAGAAGAGTGAAACATGGAAACATATTACTTAGGCAGTTTTTGAGACTTCTTTCACTTGGGCTATTTAATAGGTCAGACATATATCTGTAGGAATGACTTAAATACAGCTACTTTGCCTCAGGCAAGGGACTCTCCCTAGACATAATTTCTTTCATGCCTTCTGTGATTTTCTGGGACTTTGCTGCCAGCAACTTTAATTATTACTTTAGACTGAATGATAGAAATCTGTTCTGAAGATTTGCCCTGTAGTCAAACACTGCTTAAGACAAGGTATGGAATACCTTAGGATAAGGTATGCGCCTGTATTTACTTATTTTTTTTCTCCTTTCCCCCTTTTTTTCTTAATAATGAAGCCCAAGATATTACTTTTAAAAATGCTGTGTTACAGGAATACTGAGGTGGCTGCTGGGCCATACAGAACCGTTGGGCTTGAACAAATTAATTTACCTTAGTATTCTTGAATGTCTCTGGCAGTGTTGTCTGAACCAAATTATCAGGGCACTCAGAATGCCCATAAGGCATTTCGAATACAGACTTTAGTTTTCTAAGTATGAAAATTACATGGATGCTAAAAGGAAACCCCATGCTTCAGAGAATTAAAATCACCACAAAGCAAGCCTGTAGCAGAGTCGAACAGGCAGTAGAACTGAACACCTGCAATGCTCTGCAATAGGTATACAAGGAAATTCTGCTGCTTGGGAATCAGTATAAGAGAAAATGATGAATTATGTTCAGAATGCCACGGCACAGCTAATACAGTTTGGAAGCATTAGGTTATTTGTCATTGGCTGTGCCAAGGAAAATACCTGTTTGATGCTCTGATGATTTCACTGGAAGAAGCAGGCTAAAACTATGATACATCTATTATGACTTCTTACTAAAAGCAAGTATGTGACTGAGGAAGACTATCCCGGGTCATGAAAGGCAAAACATAAGCTACCAGGGCAGGAATTTTTCTCTTAATGAGCCACTGAGAAGAGATGTTATGGGATTTTGATATTCCTCGTTTTCCTGGATGAGGACAAAATAAACAGAAATGCTGCCTCTATGAAAAACATCTTTTGTGCCCACTTGTTTGAACAGCCTTTTCAAACTGATGTTTATATACAAATGGTGGACTATCTATAATTATTTCTAACTGCTATCAAAAGTGGTTGTCCAAACTAGACAACACTTTGCAGGGTTCAGAATAGCACTTCCATTATAACATGCTACACCTTTTCTTCAATACCTTCCTTTGGCAGAATATATTTTTTATTGTAAAGGAAAGTAAGCTTACATGCAGAGATATATACTCATGGTACTTGGAATTAATTTCATGGACACTCGTAACATTGCGTGTGCAAAGGTACCAACACTTAGAAAAAATTCACAAATATTTCTAAAATTCTTAAAAAATAATACACTTCTCCATCACATTTTTTCTTCTTCTCAACGGCAACCTCCACCCAAGGCTTAAGAAGTGTTCTCCAGCAGATACTCCTTTAACATCAGCATCTGGACTCCAGATGTTGGTCCTTGGCTAAGAGTTACAGTATTAAATTGTCCTCACTGCAGCA
This sequence comes from Phaethon lepturus, assembly GCF_000687285.1. Classification (NCBI taxonomy): domain Eukaryota; kingdom Metazoa; phylum Chordata; class Aves; order Phaethontiformes; family Phaethontidae; genus Phaethon; species Phaethon lepturus. The sequence goes on from NW_010516610.1 coordinate 3,671, forward strand.
TTACAGTTATTTAACTGATGATTCAAAGGGAGTCACATGTATGTATTTGTTTACTCCCAAGAAATCCTAGACCCGTATCTAACTATTGATCAGCACTACAGCATTGTGAAATCATCAGCAGATGTTTTCCTGAGTGCTCCTTCCCATGGCACCAATTCCATTAAAAAGCAGAAGAGACAGATCTAAATAGCCTAGGTCTCAGAAAAGCTTCCTGAGGTCCCTCGTGATATACTTTTCATTCTCACAGAAGTACAGTAAAGACACAGATTATATTTTGGTGGACTGGCACCCTGGTCTCTTTATCACGCAGCTTTGGCCAGTGCACCATAATCTAGGAGTCCAAAGGCTGTCATTGATTCTGCACATTCATTGTATGGCAGATGCCAGGCTGTGGTGTTTGAGAGGAAAAGCCCACAATGAATCACAGATTCATAGAATTGTTTAGGTTGGAAAAGACCTTTAGGATCCAGTCCAATCATTAACCTAACACTGCCAAGTCCACCACTAAACCATCTCCCTAAGCACCACATCTACATGTCTTTTAAATACCTCCAGGGATGGTGACTCAATCACTTCCCTGGGCAGCCTGTTCCAGTGCTTGACAATGCTTTTGGTGAAGAAATTTTTGTGAAATCATCAGCAGAAGCATGTATCAGCAGATACATGCACCTAAGAAAAGGAAATCTCTCTTTACCTACCTGGGGTAGTAGTAATAAAGGGAATTCTGACAGATGGCTTAGTATTGGCATAGATCTGAGCAATGATAAATGCAAGGTTATTGGTCTCAGTGAGGTACGTGCTCAAGAAACTACTGCTTCCAGTTATAATAGCTCTGCTTTCCACAGCTGTATTCCAGGCAATGTTGTACATTATGCAAATGAAATAGTAATCTATAATTAAATTCCAACAGAGGTCATAAAAAGCACTTGAACTGGTTCAGATCACAGAGGGAAGACACCCTGGCTGGTACTTATATAGGAAATTAATGGAAGCACTAGCTCTTTGGATGAGAAAAAGTGAGATCCACTCTTTGGACAATTCACTACCCAGTACTGTTGTATGGACTCATGGCTTGATGCCTTGGTATCTGACAGAGCTCTCAAAGAGCAGTTAGTCACTGCCTACAAAACCAAAGCAACTAATTCAGAATTCTTCAACAATGGACAAATATGTGGCAAGCTTTTAAAGACAACTTTAGCTGCTCCTACCTAACCTTGAATACCTAATAGCGAATGAAAGGTCAAAGGTCCGCTCAAGGATACTTGGATCATTTTTGGTTAAAGCATTTAACCACATAATGCCATCAGTGTAGTTGCACAATCAGTGGCATTCATGGGACTTGATGTAGTTAGTATCCCATCTGTTTGTCTTTAACTTACCAGGTTATCAAAAGTTAATGCTGGTTCAAGGAGGAATCAGAGAAATTCATGGAAAAGAAATCCACTGAAGGGCACCAAATCTCCAGAAATTACATCCCACACAGGAAGTCTCTGAGGGAGTTCTGGTGACTGGATATGGATGGAGTATTAGGGGGAAATATCTTATGTGTTTGCCCTGTCCTTATTCTTCCAAACTTGTGCTTACAGCCCTTGCTGAAAACACGTCACTATAGTACATGGACCTTTGGTTAGATCCTGCATGGCTGTTCTTCTGTTTTTAATGTCCTGCATAACTAATGATATGGTGAAAGTTCTTGGTAGGAGACTGGAGAAAAGCTGAAGCACCTCTGGGTATTCAGGAAGATATAACCACATTTCCAGCACCATTCGCATCACAACAGATTTTCAAAAATCTGAAACTCATGTCTTAGGAAGGATAGTTAGGAGCAGTTTTGGTTTCGTTACACTAACTTAGTATCCAATATACCACACTTCCTTTATTGTTGCAGTATGGGGGTAGTGGGGAAAAAAATTCTCATGATTTTCAAAATGTAACTAGGTAAGTTCATGAAAAGAATACTATGAAGGACCCTTTTATGAAAAGAATAGCCTAGATTTAATGGCCATAACCTTCTTTCCAGCACTATGTCCCCAAGATACTCTAGCTAATACCAAATCAAAGGTATCCAAAAGGTAGAAGTTACATAAAACTTATTCCCAGGAGAGTCTGTGGAGTTATACAGCAGTATGATCTCTTAAACATTTTAACACATTTATCAAATCTTGAAGCTCAGATAAATGTAATAATCAAAATTGTCCAGTTCTCTTTCTCTCTCACATAAAAATGCATTTCTGAGTATTTGGTGACATCAGCAACATGTACTGTTAGAAAGCCTAATATTTTGACAGTCAGATATTTTGTTCTTTGCTGTAGGAAATAGTCCATGAAAATAATCTCTTTCTCATGTACTTTTCGTTAATGCTTTAAAATCTTCTTTACAAGAGAATGCAGGCAAATAGCTTTTGGGAGGAGGGAGAATTGGGTTACTCTATTAAAACAGTAGAACTTGTAGGTTAAGTAACATTTTCACATGGGATTCTTTTTGAAAGGCCACCAGTTTAACCAAGGCCATCTGTCAGCTGTGTCCCTAATAACCCTAGTGTTGGCTAAAAGGTTTCTCCCCAGAAAGAAAGAGACTGGTGGAAAGTCAGACCCTGTTGCAATGTACTGGAGGATAATGCTGCCTTTTAGAACAAAACCAGGGAATCAAACAAAGAGAAATTAAATATATTTGGATCCCTTCCACAGAAAATCTGATTTGCAGATACTAAGCTTTGGGATCTTCTGTGGCTCCGATGCTGCAGTGTTCTTTCCAGTTCCAAATCACTAGGACCTAGGAAATGAAGACATGGAAGGCCAAAGTATTGCCTTGTGTAAGGAAAACTGCTACACTAGTCAGCATCAGCTGAGAATGCAGTCCTAGCATTCCTCCTTGTTCCTATTCTTCCTTTCTGTTAGCACACTTCTGCCTGTCTCACAGGATTGCTGTATGGATCCATTTGCACGTATTAGTAAAGATCTGTGAAGATGGAGAGGACGCTGTGCTAGTACTGTTACTGCTGTCCTGTGGCAAGAGGTCAGCAAAGGCTGTCCAGCAGGATGCCACAAAATATGCTGTCTCCTACCACCAGGCTTCTCTCCTGCTCTGTGATTTTTTTACTTCAGTGATGGAGCAAGTTCTCTCAGCTATTGCAGAACAGGATAAATGCAAAGAACAGTAGCATATGCTTCCCTTTTACCACTGACAAAAGTGTATCAGCTGAGCTTAAAATAGATCTTCCTTACTACTACAGCAATAAGAAGACATTTTGTTATGTTTCCATTTGATTCTTAACTGCTTCCCAAGGCTAGCAAAGCACGAGATTAGACCTTATGTTGCTATTAGGGCTAGTTCTGTTTATTTTGTTTTGTTATTACAAATAATCATGCACCAGCACTCACTCCAAAACTGTCAGTGAGTTTGAAACTGTCTGCTGAATAGCCATTCTTCTCATTAGCTTTTGGCTTAGACCAAACCTGAACCTATGACCTTGAATTGAAATCCAGAAGTACTGAGCGATATAGCATCTCCAGGCACCTCCATTGTGTCACTGGGGTATGTTCTGTTGCCTTGCATTGCACGTGACTTTATCAAGACATGTAGGGATTCAGAGATAATGTCACTGATGGATTATCACATAAGAAGTGATACAGAAGGTAAACAGCTGTATACTTGTATACCTGCTACAAAGCTTGTAACTTGAAAAAACAGCTTAAACATATCACTTATGTTACTTTTCCTCAGTACGTGACAGAGTGTGAATAAATTATGAGCTCCCTTGCCCATTTTAACAGGGGGTCAAGTACATAGAAAAATGTAACAGTTGTATCCCTTCTCCTTCCTTAAATGGAGATACTTATTACAATTTCTCTGGCCTCCCAAAAAAGACAGATTTTGCTTGGATTATCACTGGCAGTCATTGGTCTGTTAATATACTATTAGATTAATCTGGAAATACATTCAGAGACCTCACATGGCAGATGTGAAATTGCATTTGTTGAAAAAAGCACTAACACGCTGCACAGAAACTTACATGTAAAAACCTTTGTATGATTATTCATTTTGAACCACCTACTTGATTGGAAAGATTAAGAACAAATGCCTAAAAAGCATAAGTATATTCCAGAAAGCGAACACACTGTGTCATCACTACAAATAAGGTACAATTCACCTCATTTAGTGCCATAAAGACGTCTTCTTGACAGTGTAGCTACTCTGCTGTTTAGGTAATGGAAGTCACTTTATAACATTGTCAGAGAACTTTGGAAGGCATTTCTGCTGCTTGTAATGGGAGTGAGAAGGCAAGAATACTTAGTACATCACTATAGCAGTCTGGTATCACACAAGTTAAAAAAGCTGTGTGTGAGGGGGTGTGTGTGTACCTGCATATATATGAAGCATACATGAAATCACAATATGAAATGTCTAGTTATGAAAAATCAACTAATAGTTCAAGATTTCTGTTTTGGGAACACCTTATCAATACTATGCATACTATAAATGCAGAAACTGGCAAAACAGGACAGTGAATAAAAAGGGTGCATTCAAAGGTTGATAACAGCATAAAGTTTATCAGATGAACCTAGACAGAGAGAGTACATTGCTTACCTGTTGTGCTTTTTTAAGAATGAGAGTTGTTGCTGATGATGAAGATGGTGATGCTGACTTTGACAACTGTGTAGCACAGCTGTTGGCCACAGGCAGGTGAGGAAAAGAAGCTTCATGACCAGGACCATCTCTTCCAAAAGAGAAATGCACCTGATCAGCCAATCCACCTTGCTGACTTTTTATTTTTTGTGTTTTTACTGTTTAGAAACAGCATAGCATGTAAAGGATGCACGTGAAAGAAAGCATCACTGAAGATAGAAGACAGGGGCATCCCAGTTCTGATGTCCTTGCCAAGTTCCCCTCGTATTTTGGCAAATCATAAAAATTCCTTCAGCTCTCCATCCCTGCAGCATCTGCTGTCAAACCAGAAGCACCTTGCTTTTAGAAATGTAGTAGATACAGCAATTTGTTTGGCCAGGCTGCAGTCTGATCCATTGCTTACCCTCTTTCAGCATAGGCGCATACTTGAGTTCTCCATCACCCACTCAGTAACCTCTTCAACATAGCCTGTGCAAGCAAAGTGATGTCAAACATTTAATCCCCCTTAAATCCCACACAAAACCATACAAAAATCTGCTTTAATGACAAAGGTCTCTAAATTAATCTTGCTTTCTATATATGTGTGTATCTGCTCAAAATAATTTTCTGTACAGATCAAGCTCTTTCATTAACTGGCTACTTTGTATTGTCTTCCCAACCATTAAACATCATTTCTCTTTCTGTGATCTGCAGTAGCAAGCATTTTGTTTGTAGATACAGAACTACTTTTGGACAGTGCAATATCATGGAACAATTACAAACTAAAAATGAACTCTTGTTTCAATATTCCCTAATAACATTTGGAAATGGCAAAAATCTTTTTTTTTCTTTTACTAAGCTCTGCAGCAATCTATTTAATTTACCCTAAATTTACAAGATATGTGCATGTCTAAGATCCAGTATCCTTTCACCACCCCTAATTTTATTTTTATTTCATTTTGCCTGCCCTGCCTGCTTAATAGAAGATTGAATTGCAAAACATTTTATTAGCAAAATGTTGCTTAAGCAATAACTTCAGCATGCCTGCTTCTGTTATGAAAGGTGATAAGATTTCTTGTGGGCTTAAAAAACTGGGCAATATTGGACACACCTTCTCAACTGACACAGTCAAATTTATCCTTTTCAAGCCATCAGCAAGCTCAGTAATTATCAAAATTGACAGCACATGTTTATTTTTCTTTATGTAGAAAATTAAAGATACGAGGTTGAAAGTTAAGGAAATGGAAATACCAAACCCCTATCTAACAGATGTAGAAGTAATTCAGGTCTCCCAGCAGTAGGGTTCTTCCTAAGTAAGACAAGCAAACAGAGGAATGAAAACAAACCCAACACTGTGCCTGCTGAGACTGTTAACACACAAGAACACTGGGATAATAATTCTGTGATGTGGGCATCTGCCTCCTCAGAAGTTCCCTGAGATTCCCAACTAACTTCATTTGGGCTAAGAAATAATTCTCAGGTGCAAATGACTTCCAGGAAGCTAATAATTCCCACTGTTTTTTCCATTTGGAGTTGAACATCTGCCTGTGACTTAAAAAAATAAAATGAAAAAATCCCTTCCCAACCATGTATAAAACTTTACCAGTGTTAGATTGAATTTGGTGGCCTAAATCAAAGGCTTTCAACCCTCTTATCCATCTCATTCTGCATTGTTCATAGTTTAATCCTTTCCTGCTTAGCAAACTTACAGAAGATCATTTGTAGCCTGACCTAGGGATAGTCAGATAGTGCTTCCAGCAGGTCTGGTGTATTCCAAGGGTGGAATTTCTGGAGAAGGTAAACACAAGCTGTAGTTAATAAGAGCTCTAACAGGTTCCATTAACTTGCACTACCATTTGAGTGGAAAAGGGAAAATAAACAGTAACTCTAATGAGAATTTATTCCAGGTAGACATAATGCTTGTTCCTGAGCCAGTCTGGTTACGTTGTCTACTCTCATCCAGCCTACATATATCAAAGTATCAGCACACCTGATTAAATGGCATATAAGAAAAGATCCAAGAGCCTTTGGATCCTCCTCTTTCCCCACCCCAGCACAGGCCCAACAAGCAGCGACAAGTAGCAAATCAGATAAGCAGCTAACTGCACTGCAGGCTGCATGGTAAATGTGTTACCATGTTTCTGCACGCTCAGCTATCTGCACATTCATCAGTGTTACCTCATTTCCACCCATTTTCCTCAACTACAAAGGAAGAATGACATGTATATACTGTCTTCTCTGCTAATAGTAATCATCCACATTGTTTCCAGAGACTTTTGGGAAAGCCGTATTTTAGACGTTAATGTCATCCTTAGCTGAAACTGATAGTGGTTCTCCTATCCTAAGCAGGAGACGTGGAATGGGGAAGAAGAGGATGTTCTGGATGCTGAGGTTATCCACCAAGAGCTCTGAAGGGGACCTGAGGTTAAATCCTGTCATGCTAATGCATAAATATGTTGACTTTGTGTGCTGACTTCAAGGAAGTCAAAAGCATCCACTAAAAATAAATAAGTAAATATTGCTTTATGTATTTGTTTCCCAGCTGGAAAAGGGAGTGCTTAGAACCCCTGCTCCAGGGATATGGCAAAGACAAACAAGCTGGCTTTGCAAAATGACTGGTGTGCCCCTGGCCAGGCTGCATATGGATGTCCCTCCCTCCAGAAGGCACATCAGCCAGGAGGGGAGTCTTTAACACAGAAAGAGGCAATTAGATGTTTTCATTCAGCACCCCGCTGTTTTATTATTCCTGGCTGTAGCAAGAACTTTACCACTGAACTGTGGTGCTGAAAAGACCGCTCCATGGGGGATTTCCAAAACATGCTCAATGTTCCTTTGATTGCCCCCACTAAACTCAGCTTTAGTCAAAAAAAGGGCTGGATGCACTGACATATTCCACCACCTTCACGCCACTGATGTCGTAACACAAAATATTACCTTGAGGGGCCTTGCCTAAGCACACTGGTGCTTAGACACACTATCCCTCTGTCCTTGGCTGCAGCATATTTCCAGAAGTCTTCAGGAGGGACTCCTGCAGAGTGAAATGGTGAACACTTCCAATAACGGGTGTCTAGTATCAGTGAGGGCAACTAAATGTCACCCTCAGCAAAAGGGTTTCTTCATACTAGAGTTGTTTTCATTTCCTCTGGGTAAGAGAGCATTACACAGAGCAGATTATAATACCCTTACAAATTACCATTAAGAAAACAGGTTAATCTCCTATGCATTTGTCAGTAATAAATTCTAAAAAGATTAATCTTTGCAGAAGAATAAAGACAAAGTAATACACTTTGCTTGTATTGGGCAAGTCACTGACAGGTGCTTGTGTTTAAACACAGAACATTGTCTCTTTTCTATCATTAAAATATTCTTTAAAATTATCCCTTCTCTGAAAAGTTTGTAATACTTACCTTTCAAGGACAAAACCCAGTGCACAAGCTCATTGGAACAGTTTACAAACAGCCAAGTAAGCAGAAGAAACAAAGGTAAATACACCACCTAGTATAAAAAATGAGATGCCTTCTTTTAATGAGCAAAACAAAACATAGTTTCAGGTAACTACAATCTGGAACTACAACTCACAAAAGAAAGCAAGCTGACAACAGCTATTATAAAAACAAGAACAGAAAAATGCCAGGGATCAAGAGATGTTTCGGAGGCTGCAATTTTACAGAAAATCTGAGCACATCTAAAAGCTGCTTTAAACATTTGGAGCTGAAACACCATAGCACACTTAACTATCTGTAAATTAGCTGCAGTGAGAAGAGATGCAATGTGGAATGGGGAGGGTAGGTATACCTGGCATGTATTTTTTATTCTCCTAATGAGAATGAAACACCAGGAAAAAAACATTCCTACAAGTTTCCTAAGAGACACTCATTTCTGATAAACAACAAGCAAGTCATAGAAAGCAGATTAACCAGAGCAGTGACTGTGATAGTGTGAATGCAATACTGCAGCACAAGAATAGGCAGCATTTTGCTTTTCTATGGTAACAGACTCGGTGCATAGCACTTACCATTTATATTGGCGTGACTTGCAAAAATACTAGTCAGAGTTAAGGACATTTTGTCCTGCTTCTATTAACACAAATGATGAACCAAGTTTCCGGAATAAGGTATCCATTCATATTTCCTAACAGGATGAAGTGAGAGGAAAGCAGAAACTGAACATTATGATTCTGGTTTGCAGATCTCAGAACAGGTAAGTGCTTTACTAACACTTGCAATGGGACCCAGGTCTGAGGGTCCTGTTCTTTATCGAGTCTCTTAGTAGGGGTGGCAAGTGAACATTCATCACTGTCCCAAATATTCTGAGGTAACAAACTGGGCACGTAAGGACTACAAAGTACTAAAAAGAGAAAAGGATTCAAAAGAGAGCAAAAACCACAGCTCAGCTCAAAATCTGTGCAAGATTTCTGCATGGTGCTTACTGAGATGGACTCTCACCCTGGCGTTTTACAACCAGCTTAAAAAGAACAATCAGGCTACTGCTGAAACACTGTCCTCCCCTTCATCCCTGCAGTGCACTAGTACTTGCTACCTTTGCCTCACCATCAGCAACTGTTCAGCCAGTTAAAGGAATGGGCAGCAGCATGGGAAGGTAGGACATGCCCCCTCTCTATGTGACACACGGCTAGACTGGCTTAAGCCAACCTTGAAACTGTACCCTTAATTTCTGCTAGGCAAGATGAAAAATAGCAATAATATTGAAGTAAGCATATAATATTTTCCGATTAGTGTTTAGGGCTACTGTAAAAAGAAAATCCTGATTGTTTTCCCTTTTACGGGATGTATCATTTTTGCAGCCTGAGTACAAATTTCCTGTGAAATTATGGTTCTGGACTTATTCTTATATTTTCTTAACATTTCACTCTCTTTGGAATTCT
>NW_010516611.1:0-2520 GCF_000687285.1 Phaethon lepturus
GGAGGGGCAGGGGGGGCAGGGATGGGAGGGAGAGGAAAACATGAATCCAGGATGAGCTGCTTCTGCACGGCTAGCAAACTCAAGAGCATTTTTAGAGACTCCTAACAGACATTACCAGGTATCTTAGAGTTGAAACAACTTCTGTGTTAACTGATAGAGTTCCATTAAATACCAAAATGACATGTCACTCATCGACACTTTTAATTAGCTGTACAGGATTCTGACCAAGCACAGTCACTGCTGTGTTACAGATGCTTTCCACCACCCTTTGCCAGCAGGTTTTATACTCCACGCCACTGATGGGAGCTGGGCAGACCATCGCCGCAACGCCAGGACAGATGGCTGTTTTAGGGGCTGTGTCACGCAGCGCGCTGACCACGCTAACGAACCAGGAACGCCCCGTCCAGAAAGACCGATCCCACCCATAGGTGGGAGCTCCATCCCTGGGGGCACACGCAGCCCGTGCCCCACTGCCCCCGAGGAAGGGATTAAACCCAGCCGGGTGCGTCCCACCTTTCACAGCTCAGCCTCACGTTCTGGCCAGCTCGGAGCGCATACCAAGAGCTGCTTCGCTGCTGCCTGCCCCGAATCGGAGACAGACACGCTTGTCAGCTGTATTGCACGGGGTGCCCGTGCCCAGGGGCAGCTGCGGGGCTGAGGGGTCTCTGTGAGGAGAGGCCGGTTCTGGCCTTTTCGGGCAGCCCCACTGCCGGAAGTCACAGCTCACTGCTCAGTCACAGCTGAGCCCCTCAGCCCCGACAGTGGTGACTCTGGGGAAATGGATTTCAGAAAGGGGAAAAACACCAAACAGGAGAAGAATGAGGAAAAAAAAGTGCGAGGAACAGCCCTGTAAGCACTGAGGAGGAGGAGAGGTGCTCCAGGCGCCAGAGCAGAGGCTCCCTTGCAGCCTGTGGGGAGACCTCCGTGGGGCAGGGAAAAGTGTGGGGGGGAAGGAGCAGCAGAGAGGGGCCGTGAGGGACTGACCATAACCTCCATTCCCCATCCCCTACGCTGCTCCCAGGTCCAGGAGTTGGGAACGAAGAAATGAAGTTGAGCCCAGGGAAAAAGGGAGTGGTTTAGTTTTTGTCTTTATTTCACACCATCTGAACCCATTTTAATTGGCAATAAGTTAATTTAACTTTCCCCAGGTCGAGTCTGTTGTGCCTGTGATGGTAACTGTAGGCGACCTCCCTGTCTTCATCTCAACCCACAAGCTTTCTCACCTTATTTTCTCCTTCTCCCCTGTGCTGTTGAGGAGGGAGAGAGCAGCTGGGAGGGTATCTAGCCACTGGCCAAGGTCAACCCACCACCTATATATAAACAATATATGCAAGTTGACTCTAACGAGCCTTAAATGTCCAACTGCTCCACTGCTAGCCATGTCACGACAGCCTGGCAAACATCCATCTGTGCCCCAAAACCCTGGCTACCAGCTGGCAATCCTGAGCTTCCCACAGGCAGCGATGCTGCGGACACTGCCTTGCCACAGCCGTGTCCCTCTGGAGCAAGTGCCGGATTCGCGTCCATCTACAGATACAGGAGATGAGGATCCTACTGCTTTGAACATCATAGCCAGGTCCTTATTTGATTTAATCCAACTTTAAACAAGTGCATAACTCGCACTGAAATGCATTGGTGAATGATAGAGTCTTCCCACCTATCACATCCTTGGGCATTTAAGAAGCTGAATTTGCAGATTACTGACTCAACGGGTATAAACAAACCCAGTGTAATCAGGGGAAGATGGACAATTACAACTCAAGTCGATCTTTCAGTGTGGATTACCTCCTTATAAACTACAGTCAGTTTCCTGTTTTCTTGTCTGTTCTACAATACTCCCTCATATCCCACCAATCTTTCTGAATTGATATTCCACACTTATGTTGTTGGAGGAAAAAAAATACCATCACCACATGCTTAACAACAGAGACAATGAATTAGCAGACAAAATACCACTTCTGCAGTGGGGCTGCGTATTTTCTTGGTATAGCTGCTGTCTCTGTATGATATACACATCCAAATAGTTGCAGTTTAGTGTGCATTTTTCTTCCGCTGCTGAGCATTTAATAAAAATATATTGTTCTGTATCATTTTTTTCATGATCCTGCTACATCTTAATAATACCCAAGCTGATTTATTGTCTATCAAGCTATAAAGAAAAACAGTTTCTGTTCACCACAATAGTAAGCAAATTTCCTTCAAATCTTTTAAGATAAGATCACAAAAGTAAAGCACTAGCAGTCTGCAAACTAAAAGCACAATAATATTAAACAACTACTTTTTTCATTTCCAGTCGATTTTGGATTAGAGCTTTGCAGTTGCTAGCCATTCATTTTGTGTGCTACATACAGCCCATTTAAGTGGCTGGTGAAATCTGCTTTGGCCTGGGAAAGGAAAGGAGCCAGAGCTGAGCCCTCCAACAACAGCAGCTGGTGTTTTAACACTGCAGGGACAGGTGAATATGCTGAGAACAGAACAGAGCTCAGAACTGAGTCACAGAACAGTTTGGGTTGGAAGGGA
>NW_010516612.1:0-1717 GCF_000687285.1 Phaethon lepturus
CCATCAGCTCCTCCGGGCACTGAGGCAGGAGCGAGCCCTCGTTAACCAACTGCCTCCTTCGCTGCCGTTCCGGTGCTTGAGGAAACAACCCTTTATTTTCAAGCCGTTAGGACCTCACCAAATTTAAGGAAAGGGATTTTAATGTATACTGCTTAGAGCCAGCAACTCCGAGGCCTCATGGCAGGGGGGTGGACTGCTTCGGTCTCTCTGCCAAATACACAATGCATTTACCTAATGACTACGAAAACGGATATGAAAACCTTTGCTGAATCGCAAGCTAAACAAAAATACCAAGTAAATTCAAATTAGGATTCCCAGACGGCGGTTCGCAGTTAAAACCCAGGCGTGCTTACAACACAGGTGCAAGCATCACCTCCAACGCTGTACTTTTTTCCAGACACTTGTAAGTAGTCACATGTAACCTGGTTTCAAGAAAATCGTATGTTACTTCGTTTCTAACACCTGCAGTGTATAATTAAAATCCACTGAGGCAAGCATATCTGCCCCTTGCTTGAGAAGCTGTCACTGCAAAGGAGCACGACTCATGTTTTATTGCTGACTAAACTGGCTTTACACTTGTCCATTTTCCTTTCCGTTTTCATGTCACCGGATTAAAAAACTGAAGCTTGTGCGCAAGCAGCGTCCTACCAAACCCGAATAGGTCATTTCCAGCCGAAGGCTCCCGGCTCCCGGCCGAACGTGACCCTTCTGGCAGCCAGAGTGAAACTCGTGAACAGCAGACGGTTCAGACAAGGCACCTGGGCAACTCAAGGACTTCATAAAATCAGTCAGACTCATCTCTAGGACATGTCTAAGTTAGATCTTCATATTTAGCTACAATACTTCGTGCTACAAAAAACCTTTCTATTTTTCCAGTAAATTTGGTCAGAGATTAATTAATTGTCTAGCAAAACCTAAGCCGTTCACAGCGACTGCTTCATTGAATATCCTCCTGCTCCATACTTGCCACTGTTCTTTTTCCTGGCCTAGACTTCCTGAAAAGATTGGAAAAACTCGTTACTTGAAAAGGAGCCATGCTACTGGCCCCTGCAGTTGAGACCTTGCAGGGAGCAGGCAGCGAGATGGTGCAGGGGACGCTCCCACGCTGGCACCGAGTGATGAGGACGAACAACACGTGTTGTCAGTCTGCGACACACTCATCCCCCCCAAATCCCCGAGTCTGGGTTTTCCCCCTTTTTTAACTGTTCTTTGAAGAAAAAAATGTATCTTGTCCTCAGAGGGAATTAGCAGACAATGCTCTGTTAAAAAAAGGGCAAACATGAAAACAGTAGATCAAACTGCAGACTGACGGCCGAACCTTCTCCCACAGTTGGACGGAAGCCCTGAAGAAGGCTCAGCGCAGCCCTCCCGGCGGGGTGGCAAGGACACCCACCCCAGCGTGCTCGGGCGAAGGAGCTCCCCAGGAAAGGTGCTCTTAACCACGCAGACAAGAAAATCCTGCCAACAGGAATGTATTTATGACGGCAGATGCTCTGCCTTCAAAAGAGACGCGAGAACTTCCCGACGAGCAGTTGGGCCCAAGAGGTGCTGTAGGGCCAGAAATGAAGGCAAGCCAAGGCAGGAGAGGATGAGGTGGGGGAGGAAGATGGCAAACCAGAGGCCTCTGATGTTTGGCTTCCCTCGTGCCTATATTCTGGGAGCGAGGCCCATAAATCCTACCACCAAAGAGGAAACCTACACCCTGTAAGTGACTTGG
>NW_010516613.1:0-8337 GCF_000687285.1 Phaethon lepturus
GGCTTGCGGCGACCCGCAGGCGGTGCAAAGCGCTGAGGGAAAGGTCGAGTTGCTCTCATGCTGGCCATTCGGATTTTTTTTTTTTTAATATGAAATTTGCATGAAAGCTCAAATAAGCAAGGGGTAATGGGAGTAGAATTTTACAGAATGTTTAAAACTGCCAGTTATTTTCTTTCAGCATTTTTGCTTGACGCAATACTGTCTCACAATATTCAATTTGCTTATTGCTTAGGACTAGCTTGAAAAGTGACAGCCTTTCTTTGTAGGAATAAGGGATAATAACATGAAAATAAGAGACTTTAAGACACAGTGTCAGGGAAACAGCACCTTGTGTATTTTTTAATTGAGCGTACGTATACACGGTCTTTACATTTAACATATTTATCTCTGCCTTTCACATATCCTAAACTTTTATCTCCCAATGACATTATTAGTTAATATAATAAGTTGAAGTAATCTTTATTTTCTTATAATTTATGTAACTCTTTCTTTTTGGACACTTGAAACCTACTTTAATTTTTGAAGCTGTAACTGAATTAGCATTAAACTGGTTTCTGCACTTTAAGTGCAAAATATTTTTCTCCTGAGGCTTTTGAAGCAGGAACGCATGATAAAATCCACACATCCAAAAAATATTAGAGTGCGTTAATTGCTTCAGGAACCTTGTCTAAGGTTATAGTCTACTGTATGTCTATGTTAGTGCATTTCGCTGTGTCAGGCAGTTAGAAGCTCAAAAGTTCATTTTCTCTCTGTATTTCTATCATTTCGCATTTTAAGCTACGAATGTTGATACATTGCCATGTGTAAGTCCTTTGACTGTAGCATAATTGCATTTCCAAACATCTGTAACACAGTTTGGTACTATCTTGACAAAAGTAAGTAGATTATTATCTTCTGAGTTGCATTCAGGTTAGACTGTTGGAAACACTTGACATTTCTGTGGTTTTGAAGCATCAGTAGCGACCTTTCTCAACTGATCTTAACTGGAAGAAGGAGTAATCTATTGTTGATAGTACATGAAGTTTTTGTTCTATAACAATTCTTCATTTAAGGTATGGGTGAATCATGGAAAACATGATTTTGTTTTCTTCTGCAATCACAAAACCTGATCTACACAATCTACTGGCTAATAGTGTAGTTTGCTTTTATTGCTGCTCCAGAAGCCACTTCAGCTCCTGTATTTTCATATTTCTTAGCAAGAGTGAAAGTTTCAAGAATTCTGTTCTCAGAAGCTATGCTAGCTTTGTTTTTGCGATCTGCTTCGCATTCCCTTTTACCACCTGACAGGCCATTAGGAGCAATTGAGAACTTCTGCATAAATTATTGTCGGCCCTGTAGCAATTACTGCTCTCATTACTGATCCACACAGAACCCTTCTTCCACTCTTTCAAAAAAGTGCAACACTGCTGTTGTGTTTTAGCAAATGTATTTTGAGAGAAAATTGCCGGTGCAGATGTGGTCTCTCCTACATTGGTGATCACGGAGGGATGTGACCTAGGCAAGTTAAAAATACTTTGTTCCTCAGAACAAAATCCTTCTGTGTCCTGGGTTAATAGAGTACAGACTCTCTTTCCTGAGCAAACAGAATATTGAGACTATGATATTTAAAGAGGGTTTAATGAATGCATGGGATCCTGGCGCTTTATAAAATTTTTTATTTTTTTTACATACATTAGAGTTAGTCTGTGACTCTACTTGGAATATTTGTCTTTGTGTATCAGTGTATGGTGGAATCATTTTTGCAAAGTACCAAGTGTCCAGTCTTTAACGATATTATATGAATAGTATATGAGATCAAGTACCTGGACTATGGTGTCAAACCATCACATTGCTTGTGGAAGCGAAACAGCTGTTGGCAAAGAGGGCTTAGACTCGGTCAGAAACCCACCAAGGGGCTGAGAAGTGGCAGTGCTTCTCTCGGTCGCTCCTGAATCTCTGCCTCATTGTGCCTGTAGATCTGCAGGAATCTCCCACCTGTTTCTTTGGGTTTTTTTGTTTGGTTGGGTTGGTTTTTTGGTTTGGTTGGTTGTTGTGGGTTTGTTGGGTTCTGTGGGGTTTTTTGGGTTTTTTGTTTGTTTGTTTGTTTGTTTTGGTGTTTTTGTTGTTTTTTTTTTTTAATGCTGTCCCCTTAGATCTCTGCTGAAACAGTTTTTCTTTCAGGAATGACAGAATTGCAATTTGTAATTCTTCTGTGCCTTTCTGGAGCCATCTTCATACAGCCTGCCCTGCAATTCAGAGCAAATCAGCAGCACTGCCCAGGTTCAGTGCATCCCCCGTCTTATACCAGTGTTGAACTGGTGAAACATCTTCAGAGTCTTCTGCGAACACCCTCACTAGTGATTTCTGAGCCTTCTTGAATCCTCTCCCTTGTGACTGTCTTTCAGGTCTTATATCACACGTGGCTCTTACTACCCAGTTGCAAAACCCACTAATGTCAACACCTGACAATGATTTACTGTTTACATGAATGTAAGAAACCTTTTAAATTTTCTTCCTTGAATTCGATTTCCTTATGTGGATTACAAAGGGGGAAAAAGGAGCCTGAGGGAAGATGTTTTAACATCCCGGTGTTCAAGGGGGAGCCGCAGGCATGATGTCTGTTTTCAAGCGTACAGCTCTGCAGCCAAGGGGAGGAAAAAAGGAAAAGTCTTCTCAGTTGAGGTAGCTTATGTTAAAATTCCCAAGGCAAAGCTCAATTTTGAAAACAAAGTTAAATGATCGGTTACATTGCTTAATACTACTCAGTGGAGGTTTGGCTGGATTAGCCTTCCTCTTACTCATGCAGCAAGTTAATGAACAGGAAAAAATACAGAAACAGGGCATAGTTCCCTGAACTTTGGTCCTCCCAAGCCACTTGCATTAAGCTCTTGGGGGTGTAAATACGCTGCTGCACGGGGCTGCGGCTGGGGTGCCTGCTGACCTCTCACAACTTAGTTTCCTCACGAGAGACTGTATTTCCCAGGGTTACCACTCAGTTGTTTCCTTATTGTTCCTATGATATGCCACGTTACTCAGTCAATGGGGACGTAAGTTGGATATTTAAATCAGAAAGAGTATCCATATAGTTGGAGAGAAGATACAGTTGATCCACAGCTCCCAGGAGGATGGTTGCTTATCTTCTTTCTGTGCTAAGCCTCCCTGTTGAGGTAGAACTCACTTGTACTCATGGTACAACTGTTCTGTGCCTATCTAGGAAATCTTAACGCTCGTACGTGAACCTGAACAAGTATGCGTGCACGGATTGAATGGACAGCAGGTGGCAGTCAGACATGGCGATGC
The DNA here is from genome assembly GCF_000687285.1 of Phaethon lepturus. Taxonomy (NCBI): domain Eukaryota; kingdom Metazoa; phylum Chordata; class Aves; order Phaethontiformes; family Phaethontidae; genus Phaethon; species Phaethon lepturus. The sequence continues at coordinate 3,280 of NW_010516613.1, forward strand.
AAGAGCCAACATGCTCGTCATGCTGGATTCACCAGATAGCTGTAAAGATCTTCACTGCAGAAGCAAAGGCAGCCATGTGATGTTTAGACAAAAACCTCTATAAAATCAGTCTGAGGGAAAAAAAACCCTACCCAGACAAACAATTTGCTCCCCACCTTGTCTGGATCTATCGCTTGGAATCTGAAATGCTGTGCTGTTCTCATCTGCTCTCACGTTACTGCCTATGAAGACATGACTCAAAATATGTCTCTTGGCATTTCATCAGATTGAGCAAGTCTATAGAACTAAGTCGCAGTGGGAAAGACTTGGACCAGCCATTAGTGAACGTATCTGTGGAAGAAAGTGGGAAAAAAGTAAAAATTTCTTATATCTATAGAAGAGAATAAATATATATACACACACATATATACATATATATGAAGAATATAAAAGCAGCTGGCAACAAACTCCTCTGTCTTAGTTAGGAGCGAAAGTGCTGAATTTAGTACCAGCTGGCATGAATTTCTGCCCAGTTTGTAGTACTGGTGTACATTTTAAAAAAAAAAAAAAATTCAGTTGATTTGGGTCAGTCCAGTCCTCCTTGCAAGTTCCCTACCCTTGATGCAAATTCTGCTGGAACAGGACAGCTGCACTAGGCTGTCTGCTGTGTTTCGGCTAGACTGAAGGACAATGTCATGTTATAAAGGTATGTCATCTGTCCCAATTCCCCAGCACGTATTATAGCTGTCAGGGAATCTCTTGGATTAAAAAAATATTGTAGTAATATGTAATTAAGACACTGCTCCTTCAAAACATTTCAAACTTTTGTTATTACTAGCAGTATCTTTTTCATGGTTCCTGTTCTCAGCTTTCCTTACATCGGTTTTTGGTTTTATTGCTTTTCACGTGACATAGCTAAAGATGAAATTAAGGGAATTTACCCTAATAACAGACAGCAGGCATTCAAACATTCCCCTGCATACAGGAGAAAATAAGAAATACCGCCCTTCTAATATAGCTCTAAAGTAATGTTAAGAATTTAATTAATAGTTCTGTATTTGCATGTATAAACAGCTGAAATTTCCCACCCATCTTTCAACCTTTTCTGTAAGTTTTTGGTTTTTTATTTTTTATTTTACCCAAGGGTAATGCCTCCTACCCATCCGTTGCCTATATTTGTGAGTCCGCTGAGCTCCTATACCAGTTTATTATTATCGTCAGATTCATGTGCAGGGTTTCTCTTCTGCTCTTGTGCGCATTTCTTTGCACATAGAGAAATTTTCTCTCCATCGAAAGATGCCACTAGAAATCTCAGCCTTCCGTGCTGAATCAGCAGATACCAGGCACCGTCACACAGCCTACCAAGATGCATGGTAAGAATAAAGGACATTGGAGAGCAGGGAAAACAACCCCAAACAACCAGCCCCCCCAAGAAAACCTGTGGCACCATCTCAAGAAATAATAGCTCAGAGTGTATCGCCCTGTGGACAACTCTCAGAGGTGAATTTCTTCAATTTATTGGCGTGCAAGAGATGCGCACGTCCTGCCTCTTTGGAGGGAACACAGGGCATCGCTTTCCAGCGTCCCCACGAGGACGAGTGCCGGGGCTTACCGGGAGAGGAGGCAGTCTGTAGTTCGGGCAGGGTGGGACAGGAAGGAAAAAGACCCTTTCTGCGTCGCCACGCACGACAGGACAGCTTGACCTTAGATTTGGTTCTTTTCTCTTCCCCAGTTTTTAATCCGTGATTTTCTTCTCTTCCGTTTCTTTACCGATACTTGTGATACAACTACATTCACTTTTAATATTTTCGAGTAGCTGATGTTTGGAGTCTCTCACTGGTTCAGCATTCAATTCTTAACAATTTTCTTCCTACGCTCACAGAAACGTTTTACTTTTTGAGAATTACCGCCCAGATCATAAACTTCTTATATTCTCTTTCCAAGAAGCCATGTCTTAGTAGATCGACCTGTTCTTCTCTGGCGATTCTCGAAGTCTTACCTTTTTCTGAGGAAATCAGTTTGTTCTTAAATTGTATAAATGTACAAGACGCCTGCTGGGGAAACCTTGAAATAGATCCCTGCGTACGCAAACACATACTGGCGCAGGAGAAACACACAGGTGTCGTTAGGGCAGGAAGCAACATTGGGTATAAAATGAATAGCAGGATTAGCTCTGCAGGAGCACCGCCATCTCATCCGGTGCTGGAAATGGGACTTGGTGTTACGAAATTCTGCGGCACAGCACAGTCAGCTCCTGCCAAATGTAAACATATTGGTTTGATCTTTGTTAATATTGATCCGTTCGTAGTGCCTTCACGCTAGAAATGAGCACTAGCAAGTCTGTGCGCGGCTCAAGATTTCGTTTAAACAAGAAATACTCATGTGCCCCCGCTGCTTAAATAACCCTGGGGGCTAAGCAGTTGTTTCAAAAAAGTCAAAGACGGTAAAAGCACTAGTTGTTGAAAAACTTTAATCAAATTTAATTAAACTTAATCAAAAGTAACCTCAGATGAATAACCACATGAAAATCTTGCGCCATCCTCTGAGGAATTGAGTTCATTTGCTTCCTAGTGAGACGCAATGGGTATAATTGAGTATAAACTCAATGTTTTAATGCGGCATTTATCAATTTTTACCTTGTCTTTACCCATAGAGTCCATACCTTGGATTTCATCATACATTTTCCTTAGCATTTGAATTCAGTAGGGCTACTCACGTAGTTAATGAAGCACATGAATTTTTTAAGTCCTTTGCCAGACTTCTACATACCGAGGGTCTTGCGGGGCCAATTCAAGATCCTAGGACTCAGAGATTTCTACAGAAAACCATTGCATATGTCTCCTTGTCTCTAAAAACCTGTCTCCCTGGTTTTCATTAATATGCACTTAATATATTTGATTGAGTGAAAGAATCAGAAATGTCAGAAATGAGTCAGCTGAACAAAGTTAATTCTCTATTCTTTGTGGCAATTTTATATCTCAGTCTCTTTTTAAAAAGCATTTTACATGTGATAACATAGATTGCATTAAAAATACATAAATGTAGGCAGCATAGGAATCTAGTTTGTAAGGCCAACATTAATATTATTTCTCAAATCTCCTGAAGTCATAGCAGTACATAGCAATAAACAACTGTAAGTCTTTTGCCAGCCCTCCCAGTAATGAAGCCAACACTAAGATGAAAAACTGATTCCACAACCTATGCGTGTGCACTTTATATTTAAACCATGTCATCAAGTAGTATTTTTGGTACATTGAAAATTCGTTATCTCTTTAAGTCCTTTCCATAATACAAAAGGTATTGTAGAAAATATGAAATGAGCTAAATTTCATTCGCTGTAATGCTTTGCAGTGATTTAAAACTTCCACCCTGCTTCACGAACAGGTCAGTAAAAAAGCAAACCAACCCAGCATCCCCGAACAATTACTTCAAATACTTTCAGAATTTTGTTGCAGACGCTGAAAACAATAATTAGCAAACATCTTCAAATCTCTTGTATATCTCAAAAGGTCAAGGGAACAGCTGAGCTGTCTTGTAATCCTCACTGTCACGGCAGGGAAATCTAGCAGCCGTTCCGGAGTTCTTTATCTGTACTATTTGCAGGCTGTAAGCGCTGGGTTTAATCTTGCAGGACTGTCAACCATTTCTCTACTACAACATAATCTTATACCAAACCAGGTACTTCTTCAGAGGGTGTTAGTTCTAACTTAATTTCATTTTAGCCCTTAATTAGAACAGATTTGGAATTCCACATGTCTCCCCCCCGGGGAGAATCGGAGTGATTTCAAATGACTTTGTTTTGACTATAAAAACCTAAAGGGTGTATGTTATCCTGTAGGTTTATATAGAGCGTGTTACATAACGTCCTTCAGGCACTGGGGAATACTAAATCAATGGAAAAACAGGTCATATATAAGAGGGCATAAATGCCATGGGGGCCTTAAAAGCTGTGTCCTAGTAGGAATCCTTTATCGTCTTTGCTGCTAAACAAGTAACGTTGATCCAGCGTTCACTTAAACCAGAGGTTTTTGTTGTGCTGCCCAAGGAGGAAAGTTCCCGAGAGAGGCTGAGGCAATAGAAGTGCAGCTATTAGAAAACAACATTTTTATATAAAGTAGATTAATCTCAAAGTATAGATTATTTCAGAGTTATCAAAACACAACTTTTGAGGTGTGTTGTTGCACGCACTCAAATACTTCTGTCGTTTTTCATAAAAATTAAACCATGAGATTCCCAAAGGATTTATTAAGCCGTCTGGCAGTACAAGGGATGAAGCAGTTGGCATCCTGGAAAATAGGAGAAACAGAAGTATTTGCCCTCTTAAAAACAGCTTGTTCTGCCAGAACCCCACCATTTAACCTCCTTCCTCCCAAAGCTAGGATGAGGTGAAGCAGCATATGGCTTCTAGTGACATTAGCCCAATCTGTTTTGTTAAATAAATATAGTTCCTTAAGAATTTGCTTAAGAAAGTATCTTACTTTTTATCTCCTGCCCTAAATCACACTCTAATGCAAGGTCTAAATATCCAGGAGCAAAGAACAGAACAGGTTGGAGTGTCCAACGAATACACGTGTGTCCAAACTTCCACGCATACCTTGCCGTCTTCCAAGGCTTGTATAAGGCTGTTGTGAGGAGAAAATCGTGCAGGTTTGAGTTGTCTACCTGGACACACCATTTAATTTCGGAAACATTTTTGCTTTTCTCTTGTTTTCTAGATTCAAAAGACGGGACAAACTTAGGTTGAGGGCTCCGATACTAAATGAATTGGGGAGTCTGGGGTGGTACGGGGCCGTGGAGAGCGCGATGCGAGGATGGATTGGTGGCTTCTTTACCGGGCCAGCGGGAGCCCGGCTGTGGGTGCTCAGCTGTAGCTGGCAACCCCCTCGGGACACAACCCGAGCCTGCAGAGCCTCTCGGGGCTTTCGTACCCCTGTGCCCAGCGCGACCCTGCTGGGGAGAGCGCAAAAGCTCCGACTGCCGCGGCTGGCGCGCGTATGCGGGTTTGTGCTGGCTGGTTCTGTGGGTTTTGGGGAGACTGCATCGTTTTGGCCGGCCCTGTGGGTTTGCGCGGAGGTGCTG
>NW_010516614.1:0-5103 GCF_000687285.1 Phaethon lepturus
AACAGGCTCCTCTCGTGGGCTGCCGATGCGCCGCGTGGGCTTCAGTGCAAGCCACGCCGAATTTTCATTCCCTGTAAAATGGGGGAATCTTATTTATCCACCTGCCACGTGTCCTAGTGCTTATGGAGCGCTTTGAGGCTAGGTCCTGGCATTGTGTGAGCTGTTAGTATGGGTGAGTTCCCAGAGCCTGCAGATGTGTTCTGCATCTGCGGTGACTTTGTGTTGATAATAAGTGAAAAATCTCTTAACAATGGGTTGTAAATTCAGAGTTGGCTGTCAAACGTTTTATGCACCACTGTTGTTGCTGCTGTGTGACGCTGTTACACTTTCTTTGCAAACCAGTCTAGGCAAAACCTTGTTTAATCCTGGTTCTTCCTCTCTTTAATCCATGCAGTGAAGGGATCGTGCAGGTAACTGATTTTCCATAAGATTTTAGGATCCTTTTGCTGAGCTGTGTAACAATCATACATGCCACAGCTACACGTGCAGCTTTGTCGTGGACATGATTCAGAATTTTCTTGTGTCTCAGCCTCAACCTATTTTTTCATGTTGTTTTCCCTCTTTTTTATGCATTTGCATTAAGTAAGACATTCAGTGCTTGCAGTGCCACTTTCCTCAGAAATAACATTAATAGAAAATCTCTCATGCAGATCTTCTTGCATTTTACTATTTGTTTTTTTCCTTCTGAGTCGTCATGTAAAATATAAAACAATGTAATACAATTCATAGTGCTCTTTATCATGCAAATCTCCCAAGGCACCTTAGAATAGAATCAAAGAGAAAATCAACTTAGTCGAGCCATGTGTTGAATTAATTTATTGTTTTTAAAGCAGAGCCGGGGAGAAAGGCTTTTTCACTTTCAATATCTTTTGCTCTTCAGCTTTGTACTTTACCCCATTTTATATGTGCAGCAGTCAGTGCCAAAATACTGATGATATTTTCAGCTATCTTGTAGACGGTAGTAATGTTGATCGTGCTCCCTGCTCCCAGACCAGCTTTGATTCTGTAGAGGCTACTTGCTATTTTATCAGATAGCGAGGAGGAAAAGCTTGTGCTGAAATAGGTTGACTGATTTCAGTGGGGGGAGGGAGGGAAGCCATCAAATTAACTCATAAAAGCTTTATTTACAATGAATGGACTTTTTTTCCCTGTCATTATCATCTTGTCTGTAGCCCAGTGACCCTCATTATCATGAAGCTGTTTACAAGGTTTAGGTTAATTGGATTTCTTTAACTATTTCCCAGAGCTGTGAGGAGCACAAATACACTGCCCTGGAGTTCAAACAGCATAGTGCAACCCGGTTTGCAAGGAGATGGGCTTCTTCCAAGAGGAAGTCGTTTTATTTCATACTCAACTAAGTGCATAGCAGCATGTACCTATCATTTGGCATAATATTTATTATATAACACCGTCTTTCATACGGATGTGTTCAGTTGCAACTTGTGTTTCCAACACACAAATTACATTTTGCATGTTCAGCAAGAAATGAGCTTATTTTCAACAAGAGAGGCTTTGAAATGTGTTTTTTTTTTTCCCTCAGCTTGATAGCAGTTTCACTGGTTTTGTTTTTATATGAAGAATCATGGATAAAATAGCTGTGCATTGCATGGCTGCCTAAATAAACGAGACAGGAGGATATAGTTGGGTGAGATCAGGACAGTACTTGTATACGCTTTGCTTTCATCTTAGGATGCATGCTTATTCTTTAATGGCACAACATTGCACCCTCCAGGTGCAATGTGTAATTGCAGGTCTACAGATAGCCGACTTGTTTTATGAGCTGTGTTTTTGTGAGCAAGCCTTCCTAAATTCTCCTGTAATATTACTCACCCACTTTTTCTCTTTCTTTTTCAGGCTTCTGTAGGCTCTGAGAAGCTGTTCTCCCCTGCAGCAAATAAAGGTAAGCGATCTGGACAAATGCTTTCCTTATCTGAGAGCAAGAGGTTTGAGTTGTGAATCCGTATTGTGCAAATAGCAGAACATGAGTTTTTCCAGTGCCTTTAATGTTGCCACACACATTGTCATAAAGATCAGCTTTACAGGCGTGTGATGATTAAGTTAAAATTTAGAGCTGCATTGTCTCAGTGTGGGGTGGGACTTCTTCCCTACCAGTCAGCTTTGTAGCAAATGTCTTAGGGAGAGGGATTACTGACAAAGGAGAAGACAGCCTTTACTGTAGGGGATATGCTTTTCCCTCTAATACAATCAAATCCTCGTTTCTTTTAAACAAAGCACTATTTCAGTGTTACCTATATTATCCTCACAAGGGCTTGCACATCCCTCTCCTGCCAGCATGCACAGAGCATTTGTGTCTGTACGTCTCAGTTCTCCAAAACAGGGTGGAAGGTGCTCAGCACGTTGCAGGGTTTCGGCTCGCAGCTCCCACTATTACTATTAATCCAGAGTTAACCTGTGATACGCACTGGGTGTTGCTAAGAGACTGCGCCGGTTCACATTCCCCTTGGGAGGTACAGTGACATATCTCTCAAGATGCCAAGCCCTCCCTTGAGGGCTCGCTACAACCGTAAAACAGGGCTACGCTGGTTTCATGTGTTCCCAGGGATAATCTCACCAAGATGGATACTGGGCAAAAATACTAAAGAAACAGCCTTGGAAGGCAAAGTGTGGTATGTGATGAAGGCATTACGCTAGGAGTGGTTCCACTTTATCATGCAAGGAGGTTGGTGGTGTGGCTCTGAACGAATTGTTGGGACGTGTGGCTGTTCTGCAGTGTTCCCAGCATTGAGCTACAGAGTAAGATCAGTTCAGAGCAATAATGAGTACTAAGGACATGCGAATACCCTGAAGAGGGGAGATGAGGCCCATTAATAAGAAGTGATGAAATAACCTTCTTGCATTATTTCAAGAGGGCCAAGAAAGGAATAACTTGCAGTTGTGTAGGGGTGGGTGCTGGCCATGGAAAGGCGTTTCGGTGGTTGTGTGCTCCATCACCTGGATCCAGGCCCAGTTTATAGCTGGGCTCTTTAGCAGCGGTAAATATTAGGAATTCTCTTTCTTTCCAAGCTTTGCAGGTTTTCAATTCCAAATGTGGAAACTGATGACAAGCCTATTATGTTATTACATTTGCAGATATTTTTACAAAAGTATACAGCTTTATCTGAGGGAAGGAGGGAAGTTTAAACAAATGGTGGGGAAGAGTATTTCTCTTCTCTCAGCCTTGGCTTGCTGATAAGGCAAACCAGATTGCCCATACGGCACTGCCTCAGCAAAACAGAAATCTTGCCATCCTGCATAAATGCATGGCACCGAGATGTGCTGGAGAGGCTTATGTGGAAGCGTTAGCAGCTTTGTTGGCTCCTCCTCATGCTGAAGCCTGAGATCCCCCACTCCTTCATATCACAGAGCAGCTCAGCAACATGAGTTTTCAAAATACCTCCCTATCAGGAAGTTAAATGTGTGAATGCCTGTGAATTTGCTGTCTTCAAGTCTGTGTTCGTGGCTGTTTATATCCCTGTAACCATTCCTGTTGGGTTTACTGTGGGTGTAGATGTTGCCAGCTTTGGGAAGATTGGAGTTCAGATAATGATTTTTGTCTCGGACTTCTCTTTTACCCTGGCCCGGTACCCGTGGGGCCTTTGCTGATCAGCACAGGCGAGCTCTGCTGGGGGCTACCTCAGCGTTTGGCACTTGGCGTTGAGAGGTGAGAGAAATTCGCCTCGGTGGGATTTTGTGCAGAAACCCAAACAGTGCTAAATTCTACCCCTCGCCCTGTTATCACTCCCGCAACGCAAGAGCCAGATTTGTCTCTCGCACATGCAAATGAACGCCTCTCTGATGCAACCGGGCTCGGTGATGCCATATGGCCGGGAGAAAGTGACTTTCAAAGCGTTGCGCTTAAATTCCTTTTGTGAGATAAAAGCGTTGATTTAAGGCCTGGGCTCTCCAGGGCTGGAGCCATGGTGGCTGCACGGGGAGGGGATTAGCTCAACACGGTTTCCTGATGGGCACACGCGCGGCACGGCACGTGCTTGTCCTCTCCCGTGGGCATTTGCACTATGCCTTTCTTACGCTTGTGGCCTTTTTGGAGAGATATTAACTAGCAAATCTGCAGCATCCATGCTACAGCTTTTATTGAAGGTAACCAGGCTTTTAAAACACAATAAAGTGGATTCATTGTCTGGTGTAACTCCCCCTGTTCCCACAAACTTTCCCTGGGGATGTTTGGCCCAGCATACTTGTTTTATGACGTCCTAGTTTATCAGCAGCTTAGCAATGCAATTAAGTATTAAGATAGACGGGTTTCCCTTATTTGAGGCTGGAACAGCTGTAAAACATAACCTTTGACCATGTTTCACAGCTCCACAAAAGGCCTGAGGGAGCAGCGTCTTTTGTCTGGGGCTCTCTGGGTAACGTTTGTCTTCGCCCTCTCCCTGCCGGGGCCGCGGCGGCGGCGGTGCTCCTCCTTTTGCCACCAGTTCATCTGCAACAACAGATGCACGGCGTAGATGTCCACCTCGGGGACCAGTCGCTATTATGCAGCAGAGAGAGGTGTCTTGACCCGGGTGACCTCGGTAGTCACAGCTGTGAAATAGGCTGAATGGGGCACTTTGAGCTTCCAGGAGAAGAAGAGATTAAATCCTCTGTGTAAGGAAATAATAAGTAAAAGAAGAGAATCTCTGATCTGCTGTGCTGACAGGTCTTTGTTTTCTGACGCAGAAAAGCATTAGTTTAGCCAACTTGTCGCTGCGACACAGAGTTACAAGGGCATTTGCTGCCGAGAGCCGGTTGTTACATCGTCCTGGTGAATAAATCAATAAACAAATAATAAAGGTCTGTTTGCTCTCATGCAGCTCCTTTCTCACAGGAATCTCCCAGGCAGTCCTTTGCTTTTTCTGGAGGGCAAGTGCCATGCAGGGCAGGGGAGGAGTAGGCGAAAACTGGATCTGTCGCTCTGCCTCCAAGCGGGTGGAGGAGGCAGAAGGAGCAATGGCGATCGATAGGAGGAGGGCAGATGCGTTGTTGGTCTGGGGAGGTGAGAGAGATGTTCACCCCTGAGTCACTGGAAGGACCTCCTCCTGCCTGCTGTGATATTGGGAGGGGGATAGGATAGTTTGTATTTTGAGGACTTGAGTGCTGCATTCC
>NW_010516614.1:5134-28731 GCF_000687285.1 Phaethon lepturus
GCTCCCTCCTGCAGTGGGCTTCCCAGATGGGTCTGGCTGGAGGTGGTTGAGCCTTCTCCCACCTCTCCTTGCTCCAGATCTGCTGTATGCCAGGGAAAGCAGGAGAGGTGGTGCCTTTTCTACTACAATAAACTTGCACTGCGGCCCAGGAGACCTGCTGAATCCCCAGCGTTTGAACCCAGGGTCACTGTTGGGGTTAGAGTGAAAGAGGTGCCTTAGAGTAGGTGTTTCCCAGACGGCTTGAGCGTTGGCCAGTGCCCACAGAGGACCCAGACCTGCAGAGCCACATCTGCCCTGCAGTCCCAGGGGCCCCTGGCCAGCAGCGAGGGGACAGGGGCTTTGAAGTTTGTTGAAGCCGAGTACGTTGCTCCTACCTTTGGGTCAAAATCAAGCCGGACACGGAGGAAGCAGTGTAATCCAGCTGTCTGGTGGCATGGAGCGACCGGCCGGGACCCAGCTTTGCCCCAGGCTGGTTGGGGGCTCACTGAGCTCCATGCCTCGATTTTCCCCTCCTGCAAAATGAAGACTAATGCTTGTCAGCCAAGTGCGCTGAGAGACTTAATTAATGAATGTTTATCAAGCGATTTATCAAGAGATCCTTTTAATGAGAGATTCCATCAACAGTGTAAGGCTTCATTTTCATAGCAGTAATAAATGGCAGTGAAAATAAGTCCTATCCTTCCCCCGCATATGCACCCCCCAGGAAAAAAAGATTGCTTACCCTCCGCTCTCGCTTCTCCCTGGGTTTCTAGGCGGAGGGCTTTGAAGTACTATCTTTCATCACGAACTGTACACATCCTCAGAGCTCTAAAGCTCACACAGCCTGTGTCTTATCCCTCTGACAAGAGGGAGGCAAGCTTTCTCTGTGTGCAAGTCGTAATTGTCAGCCATGGGATGCGCCGCAGCCACCCGCCCCAGCGGGCTAATGCAGCTTATGGTTCTTTGAAGTTCCCTCCCTTTATTTTCTGTCCTCTTGACCACAAAACTGTGCCTTGGGCCAGCAAGAGAGATTTCTTGTTCAGAGACGACACTGAGCCCTGACAAGCACATCTGAACCAGAGAAGAAGCCTTGTTCCTCTGAGATCGCTGCTCCATAATGTTGCCTTAAGGGGACTGTCTTTCCTTTTTTTTTCTCTGCTGCTTCTCTTCCCTTTTTTTTTTTTAAATTCAGCACTAAACTGTCACACTAAATCATTTTAAAAGCTGGAACTACAAAACCTCCAGTGTAGGACATGCTGTTAAAAACTGATGGTTAGTACTGTGAGATGGGGTGAGAGGGGAAAGGAGGGGCAGCGGGGCAGGAGCAGGACGGGAGGGCAGCAAGTCAGCTCTCCGGGAGCAACCTCTGAGTGCCCGGTGAAGCAGAAAAAAACCCGAATGCAGCTGAGCTCAAAATAACATACTTGGCGCAAGTTTGCAGCAGCACAACGTAATGGTTGCTCAGTGCGGACAGGAGAATCGAGAGCCCAGTGTCTCCTGTGCTGCTTGCATGCTTTGCTCTGCCGCTGGTCCTGTCCACTGGCCCTCTCCCTCCAGTTGTCGGGGCCAGAGACTCCCTGTCTGGGCTGGGACAGCACGTCCTGTAATCAAGTTCACCTCTCCTTCAGGGCCTCTGCCTTACTGTGCCAGGACGTAGAGCTTACCATCGCAAGGAGGTCTGCATGGACACAGAGCAAACGAGTCTCACAGCACCCATTCAGGCAGTTAGCTGTGTTTTATGTGAATGGAGGTGAGGAGAGATACCATAAATTTTCCCAGTTTTCTTGTGTGGGGTCCACAGCGGGGTCTGAGAGGCAGGAAGAGCAGAGATGCATCCCGTCTCTTGATCTCAGTTTTATCCCCCCAGCCAGGTTCTGGCTGCATTTGGATGAGGTCCACCGTCTTGGGTGTGATTACCTGCACAGTCAGTGAACTTGAGGGGGATGATAATTTACAGCTGAATCTTTGGACAAGAGTCCACCATAATTACAGGCATGCAAAAACTTCAACAGCAGCATCTGTAATAATAAATAAGTAATGCATTTATTTAGATAGCAACCACATTGCTATGATTTATACAGTGCTCAGGATGCTCTGCAGCTGCTCCACTTCCCATGTTGCGTCTCTTGTGATTTTATCATGTATTTTTCTTGAAACCCAGGCCCTCAGAGGATTGTACAAAAATCTAAGCTTTAATTTCATTTTTTAAGCAAGACTTTAGTCTTCCTGGCTACAGAGAAGAGCCTGGAACTCTGATTCTTCTGTGCTTCAAAGCCAGCAGGCACTCAAAAAGAAGCCCAAAAACTTTGTGTTTAACCTCGTTTTAAAGATGGTTTGTGATTTGTAAACTCTTAGGGGGTTGGCAATACCAGATACCATGAACTATAGCTAAATCCAGCATGTGAGTCCATCCTTTTTCTGAAACGTTCTATCTAATTCTGTTGCTGCCTGGATACTACATTAGCTTTCTTGTATATGCGTATATATAATTATACAGTGGCCTGAGAAGGAGGAGGACTTTGATTTTCAAACAGTGTGGGTAACCGAAATAATCACCCAAGTCGCAGCCAGTTAGCCACATTTCAAAACAAAAGCAAACACAGAAAATAGTGCAGCAAGTGCAGTCTTCCAGTGTTCTTGCAGTTTTCTGATTTTGCAGGCTCTGGAAAGCTTTCATTCTTCTGTTTGGAAATAGGAATATACTCTCTGTCTCCCCTATTAGCTATGTTGTATGTATTTATTAGTAGTTCAGGATATAACCATCCCTATCCATAGCAGCTGTCTGTGGAAATATGATGGACAAGCAGGAGAGATCATTCACCTTAACCACACTGTCCGTTTAACTTCATAAAACTCAGTTAGACTGCAAAAGTGGATAATTTATTAACCTCAACACAAATTGAGTGCTGTATGCCTCCCAAAGTTAGAGCTGCCTCCTGCAAATGGGCAGGTTTTGCTTGCACCATTTGCCATGCGGTTTGCACAGCTATCTCCGGGTTTGTCTCCCTCAAGTGAGCCAGCATAGAGCTTTCTTTGTAGCTTCAGGCTGCAGCCAAGAGAGTTGAAAAGTTGAATTATAAACATTTCCAGGCCTTCTGGTTGGTGTCTTGTGTTTTGTTTTGTTATTTTAAGGATGTGGGGTATGTTGCTGCATTCCTGTCAGTAGGATTAGAATGAATAGAAGCAATACTGTAGGAGATAAAACGTGTTTAATTATTTATTTGAGTATTACAGACTGAAATTGCTTTTTGATTTAAAGCATCCAAGTCATGGATATGTTTTTGGAGTAGAGAGAGGCACGCAGAAACGTATATATGCACAATTACCCAGGGTAATGTAAGAAGTCTCTTTGCTCAACTGCCCTTCCTCCGCAGAATTTGTTCATTTCCTTAAAGATTTTAAATTTCAAATGCGGCTTTGTTAAGTATCACGGAAAGCTAACTGCATGCTGGGCCTTGCCCACCAAAACGTAAATAAAATAAATAAAGTCTTCGTTGTATAAATGTTATGAAGTGGGTGGTTTATTTTCTTTAATTATACTTTTTATTTAAAATAAACTATAAAAGCAAAATACTATATATCCTGAATGCGCCAGCACAAACTCATATTGATCGAGTAGGCACATTCTAGCATTTCTCGGTTCATGTGAAAGTAGATAAAAAGACCATCAAACTGTAAATCAGAAGAAAAAGAGTGCCTTCCAAATGCATGTAGGAGTTTACATTGCCCAGACTTTTAAAGGATGATTGAAAGATACTCTCTTTTTACTCCTTGTTTATAGTTTGCTTGTCTGTTTTCTTGAGTAGCGAGCGCCAAGCCGGTAAGTCTTAGTGCTGTTTCCAGCTGCTGTCGCCGGTTGCAGGATGCTGGTACAGGCCGCGTCTCGGCACCAGAAGGATGCCGCAGGGCGGTGGTGTTAAGAGCAGCAGTTGCAACCCCGACAAAGCTATCAGGTCTTCTTGATTCTGCTTTTAAAATACCTCAGAGACATGTTTTATTCACGTCAGATTTTGTAAAGCTTTGGGTTTTTTAGAAAATTAAACGCTGGTATAAACCTGATTTGTATGGACTAGCTGTGGTGCGGGGCGAGGGGAGGTGTTTGGACCTCTGGTACGGGTCTGAGCACACCGTAGCCACCATGGCCCCATTTAAATCGGGCTTGCTGCTCCCGAGCGAGAGTCCCCTTTCCCTTCAGCCCCCCTTGACCTGCGCCGGAGGTGTGTGCCACGCTGTGCGAAGCCTAGGCTTGTACTTTCTAAGCTCCCTGGTGCTCCGTGCCGTGCCGCTCTCCGCCCCGTGCTCCGTGTTTCCGTGTCGGTGCAGCGGTTTGACGGGGTACGGACGGGCAGCTCTGCTGCGCTGCCTAACAGCCCATTAGGGACCCCCGCAGACAGGGTAACCCTGTGCCCGGTGCAGGTCACCGGCATAAAACAGGATCGACAAGTAATTTGGCAAGGCGGTGGGGGGTAAAGGGGCTGGTGCAGGAGGAGCTGGATCTGACCCCAGGTCGGCTTGTATTTCCTTCTGGGCAATCAATGGGAGTGATCAATGAGACCAGGGCGTGCTGTTTAATTGCAAATGGATCTGGTTACTCTTTTGTGTGCGATGCCAGCAGGGTCTGTAAGTCCCAGCAAGGCCCCAGTATCCAGCAGCAGAGACTTCAGGAAAAGAGGACTCTGTCAGCATCTCGCTGCTCCTCCCTCCCCTCTCACGGCCCCGCCAGAGACCGAGGTCTTCCTCCCGGGATGGGGATGTGGCTGATGAGCAGACCCTGCTGTCCCAATCAGCCTGTGAGGCGAGCAGGAGTAGCTCATGCCACATTTCTGTGGTTTGTTTTGTTTGGGGTTTTTTTTATTATCTTCATTTGAGATCACTGCTGTAAGTGATGTAGCTCTCGGGTCCTGTCCCATGGGAGGGGAGGAGGGAGGCCAGGTTCGGCGCCTGCTTCCAGCCCACAGGGCTCCTGCCGTTTTCTCCTTTAATACTGCGCGAGCCGTGCATGAGTGTGCTCGCCACTTCTCTCACCTCCGTGCTTCGCTGGCCATCCTTCCTGCTAACAAGGGCTGAACTCAGTTCCCCGTGGAGCCTGTTAATGTTGCTGCTGCGCTGCCCGGGGACTCGCAGCGTGAGGCTTTCCTTCCAACTCCGCTGCTCTGTGCGCTCGGCCCCGGCGCTTGGGCTCGGTTCGGCCAGGTAAAGCCATACTGACTCCATTGACTTCGCTGGATTTATTTGGGTTTACACCAATGCATAAGAGAGCAGGACTTGGCATAGTGTTTGTGTTTGCGTGTCTGTGTTTCTGAAAAGGATACTTGTTCTAGTTTGTTGGGGTTTTCTCCAAACAGTAAATACTTTCTTGTAAATTGCTGGGACAGAAAAGTGACTGCAGTGCTTTTAGTCCATTTATTTGCTTTAAATTGATGGCAAAGTCTTACAAGAGGTAATAGGAAATTAAAAGCTTTCTATATTTCTTTTTAACCATCCTACAAAATTTATTGCAGAATTATATCCCCGCTATGGGATTCTGTCGGACAGTTCAAAAAGCCTGTGGAAAGGTTCTCGTTCGCCATTAAATTTTAAAAGTTATTGAAGTAATTTTTACGGAACCCTATTAAGTTTCTGAAGAAACATACTGGTTTCATCACTAATAAATTCTTTGAGGCTTATTCATAAGGGAATAGTCAGACTTCCAGATCTCTCTCCAGTGAAATGGACGTTAACATTTTGCCTGTTAGAGATATATTCTTAAAAGGTATCAGCAAGGTGAGCGGCAAAGCTGGGAAAACCTGATTGCACCCAAGTACATCTTCTGGCACTGTGAGATGGTAGGCTCTTCGCCAGTTAAGCCACTAGAGTTTGGTTGGAGATTTTAGAAAAAATAAGTTGTTTTTTTTTTTAAAAAGGTCAGGAAGGAGAAGATTGCAGATGGATCCATACAGATAATTCCCAGTGCGGGGGCTAAACTGAGACCCCGGTGCCTGGTTCTGAGCACCATCGTGTCTCAGGAGATGCGCAGCCTTGGAGAAGAGGGACGGTGCAGCCTGGAAGTCCATGTTTCTCAGGCACTCCTGATGCTTTCAAAATAATATAAAATAATGTGTTCACTGTGCTTTTCCACTGCATCCAGAAAAGCACATGGAGACTTCCTCCCAGTGAAAGGAAAGTATCAAGCTGGCTTTGTGCTTAACTTAGAGCTCACAAGCGCCTTTCGTATGCGAGCGCAGAGCCACCTGATGAAAAGCGAAAGGGCTAGGAGGGAAGTAAAATTGTGTAATTGCCAGTTTCCTTCAGTTCCGCTCCCTCTCCCGTTTTGCATAAAGGAGGCTATTTAAGTCTCAGATGGAGTGAGGTTTGGTAATAAGCAGACGTCTGTGAACCTGCATCTGCTGCTGGTGTCTGCTTAGTTTGTTCTGTATTTCTGTATTTATTAATGATCCAGTTTTGAGAGAGTTCTGTCTCCTGAACACTCCCTGTCTCATGGTGTGAAACGCACAGAAGAAGAGTTTGTCCCTTTGGGCCCATGAGTCCTTGTCCTTGTGACATCTTGGGACGTGTAGGACCAGGCAACATCACCAAAGATCACATCAGATTTTGCAAACCCACCTCAAACTGCACTGGCTCGTGAATGTTAAACTGCAAAAGCAAAGCCAGACCTTGCTCCCTGGGAAGCTATCCACAAAGCAGGGTGGCAGAAGAGGGACAGCCTTGCTGGATGAAGCAGCTAACATTTTAATTTTCTCAGTACCATGTGATTTGGCTTCCGAACAGCTAAGCTGTCTCCAGCCAGTTGCTTTCCTACGTGGCTGGCCTTCTCTGGGCACAGAGAGAGGCACTCACAGTGTCTGCAGAGACAGCCTGATTTAATACAGGCTTAATGGCTGGAGGAAGAAATTTACAGTGTGAGCATTGAATGTTTATACAATAATGAACATTGTCATTATTTTTATTATTGAACCCGTCTTTAAAACTGAGCTAGAAACCTGAAACCAACAACTAGAATATGACCATTACATTCTGTACTCATCAATTTAATAACCAAAGTGGAGCAGATTATTTTATACCTTTCATTGGATCAATGAACAAATTCTCTGAGCATAATGTACCTTTTGGCCTGAAATACTTTTGCGTTACAGGCCAGTCTCTGGACCCTTTATGTCATTCCAGCAGTTACATGCTGTAAAACAGCCTTAAGCAGACGTCTGAGATCTCCCTGCTGACAGTGGCAATGTAGTCAGCCAAGCTTAGTCCTGAGGCCAAGGCAGAAAAGGGCCTAAATCCAGTGGCTGTGAGCAGCAGAGCACCTTTTGCAGGCCATGGAGGCGGCAGTAATTCAGAGACACTCTAAAGATACTCCAAACCGTGGTGTGAGCTGTACTGGGAGCTTAGATGCCCCTGAGAGCCTGTGTCAGTCATCCCAAGACTGGTCCAGTGAGAAATGCTGCCTGGACTACACCGCTTGCTGTCTCCCCCAAGAATACCATTGTTTTAAACTAGGAAAAGGCCAGCATGGCTACGTCCAGACAGGAATTTGAAAATACTGCTGCAGAAGCTCTCCTTTCCTCCCATCCCTTTTCCTCTCCTCCCAACAGTTGAAGAGGACTGCGTCCAGGTTTTTGGTTCAGACCCGTCCATGCTGCATATATCTCCTCCACCAAATGGACGCAACTGTAAACCTCTTTCTGCATCATTTCCTGTAGGCCTGTACTAAACATTCCGCCCGGGTGTCTCCGTGTAAAGCCACTTCTTGCTGAGTCGGCTTCTGTTGCTGCTGGTGGGTTTGCCTTTGCGTCCTCGCGGCAGGACTCCCATCACAGTGCGTTAATTTTAAACAAACAGCGTGTTGTGATTTGGAAGGGTCTTTCCTATCAGGTCGTATCAGAGTTTCTCTTAAAAGGGAAGGCTGGGTTTTGTTTTGTTTTATTTTCCCTTTTCCCCTCTTTTAATATGATCCCTGCAATTTTGTTTTCACTGAAATATTGACTGGCAGCATTGCAAATTGCCTGCATGCAGACAGGAGCTTGCCAGCACTTTCTTACTCAGCTAGCCGTCAAGGTTGTGGATTCCACCACAAGCAGTGCCAGGAAAGCTGTTGATCAAAAATATTCCTAACATCTGTGAGTCCTCTCCATCCAAATGAGATGTAGTTACATTCTCCTTTTCCCCATGCTCCTTCCAAAGTGTTGCTTCAGACACCTGGAAAGCCCTGGTTGCAAATCATAAGCCGATCTCTGATTTGCAGCTCCGTTTCCAACTCTGTTGAAATCCAATATAAACTCCAAAGTGCCCTTCCCCCAGTCATAATACGTGAAAAATATCGTCCTCCAAACGCAGAGCAGACGGGGTGCGTTTCTTTGCCCCATAACTCATTTGATCCAGATGCCGTCCAATGCTGTCTATAGCCGCTGTGGTCACAAGCCAACAAGGAGGGTCTTGTGAGAGCAGCGGAGGGAGGACGCGGCTCGGAGCAGGCTCCCAGGCGTGCCCGAAGCCTCTCTCACACGCACACGCACACGCATGTGCACACACACGCTGTGCTGCCAGCGCAAGGAGAGGACTAGGGGCGGGGGGGGGAAAGCCTGATTTCCTTTCTGCCCCGTTCCTACCATCACCACCAATTCACAAGCCAACTATTAAATAATTAACGTGCCCAGTGGGGCAGGAGGAATCAAAAGCTGTTGTGTTCCCAAGTTTTCTCTGGCTCTGAAAGGCACGGTTTGCTGTGTATTCTGGCACCTCGGAGCGGGTTTTCCTCCCTCCTTCGCCTCCCCCTTATTATCCCGTATGTGTGCTGGAGAGGGAAGTGGCGTTCCCAGCCCAGCGGGGGATGACTGTTATTTCAGACTAGCGACGGGGGAAAAGGAACAGCCTGTTGCCTGATTGATGTTTGTTTTTTGTGGACAGACACCAAAGGTTCATTAGAGACGGAAGGTTTGGGAGGAGGGGGGCGGCGGCGGGGGAGACGCTTGCTCTTAAGGAACTATTGTACCCCTGTGCGCTAACCTAGCTCTGCACTTTCTTTGACTTCTGTGAATGTCTCAGCTGTACCGTTTTGGCCCCGGCGACTATAGGAAAATATACACACCATAGAGATTTCAGTGAAAGCTCTGTGATGAGGGGGTCAGGGGAAAAAGGAAGGGGAGGAGAGAACAATGCAGTAGGTTTTGCTCTAATTAATTTCAAATGTGCTGCTCATCTGTTCTCCTCGGGTTTCAAAGGGAGGGAGGGGAGTTTGCAGGGCTTTTCCTACACGTCTGCGTCTTTCCAGAGGTGGGGATAGAAAGGCGTCTTTCCTTCCATCTGTGGGTTTGACCAGTCTGGCAACATGGAGCGCTGAGTGCAGCGCGAGCCCATGCTGCTGAAAACCATGTACTGTCCAGAGGCGGAGGAGAGGGAGAGAGGGAAGGGTGTGGAGGAGCTTCTCGTCTTACCAGGTTGGGGAGATGGAGGAGCTTGGTATCACGTAAAACAGATTTGTCTGCAAAGAGTTAATACAGCAGATTTATTTAAGTAACAAATGTTGTCATGTGCTACTGTTGTTGGTCCTGAAAAGCTTCCAGGTTATGGTGCAGGTGAATTGTGTGGTTACAAGGCTTTTAAAGGTTTGGGTCAAACCCTCACTTAATCTCCTGCTGACTTTGCGCCTTTGAAAAAATCTCCATTCGTATAATTGTGTTGGGAACCAGTAAGTTAATATTAAACCTTTGGTATTACGGCATTGTGAGTAGAAACAGTTTCCTTCTGATTGCTGTTTCTCATATCTCATCTGTTGGACTGTGCTGTATGACACACAAAACAGGGGCTTGGCATCTGCCGTGGGGCATTGTCCTTGTGTCGTTTGCCTTCAGGTCTGAGTGTTGATGAAGGCACACGACTGCAGCAGTAAAGAGAAACAAAATGGGCCTGTTAGATTATTGACTTTACTCCCCTCAACAAGATACCAGATGCTAATTTGATAGCCCTATGAAACCTAGCCAGAAGAATCAGTAAAACAGAAACTTAAACTACTCTAAACTACTGTTAGTGTTTTAGCAGCTCTATTTTCAAAATTCTCTTTGCTTAGAAGCTTGCACTGAACCCTAGAGCTGGTGGATAATGACCTCTTGTTTAAACACGTGGCTACTTTATGATCCTTAGCTCTTAGAAAAACCAACATCAATATCGGGTGGTGAATATTTCTGAAGTTTGGCCATAAGGAAAACATTTCTACAGCATGATTGAAGAAAGTGTTCTCTTTTCTCGTCAGAAACTAATTCAGTGCAGCCACAACATGCTGAATACCCCAAAGGTACTTGAGGTGGGCCCTTGTTTGTGATACAGTCCTTCTCCAGGACGCCAGTGCTGGTATGGGACTCGTAGAGCTTGACCATATAGTGATAAATGTTTCTGTGGTTCTTTGGAAAGGATGTAAATACTACAGTGGTGTTTCAAACTATGTAAAAGCCTGTGTCAGTTCTTGTAGACTTACAAACTGAATAGAGTTTCTGCCACTGCTGTGGGACTGGCTGCTAAAAAACTGTTCAGTGATATGTCACCAAACGTACATGCAGACATTACCAGCTGCTGTGCGTGGGGAGAGGTGGGCCTGTGCATCTTGAATTGACTTCAGTGCAGGTTGTGAATAGGCTAAATTGATAGGGAGAAACAAAGAGGTGGGTAGAAGCCCAGAGCTCCAGAAATCTCTGTAGGAGACTTCAGAGACTTCAGACCTTTTTCTGTATAAATTACTTGTGGAGGAAAAAGAAGTCACATTTGGAGAATATTGAAGCTCACCACCACCCCCTCTTTGTGGAGAGAAACGCATATGAGAAAGGAGGGAGATCTGAGTCAAGTCCAGGTTTAATTTCCTGGTCCTCCTCCATAGGAAGAAATATCCCTTCCTTTTAACTCTTGAACAAACAACTGCATTGGCCACATCATAGCGAAGCATCCCTTAGATCACATCCAGATAAGCCTGGATTGCAGCATTTGGTCTTAGCCATGGATGTTTCTGTACCTTGCGCTTGCCAGCTAATACAGAAAAGGAGCAGTACCTGACGTCTTTGCAGAAGACACATCTATTCATCTGCCTCCTTTGCTCATAGCTGTATTGGGGATCATACCCTAATTCCCTGCACAACGGGAGCAGCCATAACAGCACTTTGGAGCGTGCAAGGGTGCTTTGAATTCTCACTCTCGAGTCTTGGCCATGCCTTTCCAGCTTGTCACCTCTTCATTTTTGACAATAAGGGCGGAAGAAAAGCAAATGGCACAGCTGGAGAGGGGAGGTGGGGAGTCAGCTTCTGTACCAGGGCTGCAGTTCCTTTCCTGCCTTCTAGGAGAGCTGCTGTCTACAGGTGCCACACAGCAAACCCAGCTTTTGCCGAGCATGCCCTGGGGGTCCTTAGCTAGTCAGGCTTCTTTACATGTCAATTATAAGGCAAGAGATTAAGGTACATTGTGATGTATATTGTGATGTTTCTGTCCTAGACTGAGCATCAGAAAGCTATCGTAGGGGAGGGGTTTGTTAAAGAATAAAAGCAAAGCCCCAAGGACAGTTTTGCACATCCGGCTTTTTGATCTAGCACAAAGCTTTCTGCAAACATTGGCTGGTTTCTGTATGTGCTCTGTATGTTGGAGAAGATAGAGGCATCTGCCAGTTTTGTAAAGTTGGGTCTCAAAATCCAGGGCAGAAGACAGGCTCGGCCCCGAGCCTGGCCCGTCAGGTTCTGGGGCTAATGCAGCATTCATAAAATCCCCCGTAAAGCAGGCAGAGCCACCCCACTCCTTGGCATCCCAGGAGGTGGAGGGTACAGGTACACCGAGGCCATTTATTCTGTCCGTCCCACAGCTCCAGTGCTGGGGCACCAAGGGAGCCACTGAAGCACGCAGAAGTGACGGATGTGTCTGCCATCCAAATGACTCCTGTGGGTGCTTAATAAAACCCCAGGAATCAGAATTTTCTTCTCTTTTTATTAGTTACAAATCATTTTTCTCTCCTTTAAAAGGTTTCCACCACCTGTTCCAGTCAGCCAGTGAGCTTTTCTTTAAATGCCTGTCTTGCTCTTAAAAAGCGAGAGGGTAATGCAGGAGCCTTGAACCACTGAGAATTTGCCTTCGGAGATCACAAGGGAAGAGCAGGAACAGGGAATGCTGTAGGGAGGTATTAAATGAGGCCCTTTTGTTTCTCTCCTTGTAGAGCATAAAAATGCCCAAGGGCATGAATAATACTCTGTTCACATTACTCTCGAACATTTAAATGTCTGTTCTGGTAACTTATAAAATGAAGGGGTGGGAAATTCCTTACATGAGGAAGAGAAGGGAGACCTTTACCAGCATCCAGTGCTGGTAACGGGGGACTTATTCTGTGCTGCTGTGGGAAGAGGGGGAGAAGGTGGATTTATCTTGTGTACGCAGCAAAGCTTTAGTCCCCAGAGGTGTGATGTGGCAGCTGACTGCTGCCATGGTGCCTTTTTCCTCCTTTCTTGATGGGGAATATCCTTGCTTCCTTCCTGCCACTCTTGGTTGTGTTTAGTCTTAGAAGCAGCCAGGATTTTTCAGAAATGTGCAGCACCTAGCTTAAGGGAGATCTGGCTTTGATTTTAATGTATTAATGGGAAGAAATGTACTCATTCAGAGCAGCTACTCCAAGCCTCCAGCAGCCTGACAGCTCTGGGGAGTGCAGGGTATGTGGGAACAGCCCAGCCCTGAGCCAGCCTGCCTGCGAAACAAAGGGCTGGGGAGAAGTTCTTCAAAAACACAGGAACACCTACTGTCTGCAAGGGGTTATTCCATAATTTTCCTTGCTTCCTGTGTCTGTATATGAAATAATGGGTGCTCTGTCCCTCCTGGCCTGATTTCTATTTGTGGAGTGATCATAAGGTAGGGTGTGATAGTCCAGGCATTTCCATTAGCCGTGAGCATAGCCTGTAACAAAAACACTATTGCTTGCCTTTTTCATGTGACAGTTACCCCACTGTGAGGTCCACAGCCCCGGCATGGACCAGTGGCACTGTTTCCCGTCTTCTGGGAAGAAGCACATGCCTCTGTAAGATGAAGAGATGCTGTTGCAGTTTGGCTAGATAGCCAAGAAAACCAAAACGGTTGCGGCCAGGAAAGTAAGAAGGCAGGAGAGAGGTGTGAGGGTGGTGTGTGGTGTTAGGTGCACCACAGCCCAGCCGGACAGGTTCGTTCTCTTCTGCAGTGCAGTGTCCCGGTCCTGCATTGCTCTGGCGTAAGGGCCCTTGGTCCTTCAGCTTCGTCTGTGCTTCTTGTTACAATTGCATCTGAGAGCTGAACAGGGCTTACTGTTTCCCTTCTTGTTACAGCAGAAAATGAGTGGAAAGGCAAAATGCTAGATTTAGAATTAGTATCCTTATTTCAAGCCAAGGGAGGAAGAAGCTAAAACTGAGACCTGTTAGAAACTGATGCCCTTTCCATTTTGTCTGTAACTGTAGTTACATATCTGTGTAGGCTCTGGACTATTGACAGTGCACAGTGTCAAAATATATAGGTCAATTCACTGTTAACGTGAGGAATCGGGAGGATGGTGTGGATTTTATTACTTGCAGATATTTGGGCTAGAGACTCTCCTGCTGTCAGAGCTGAATCAAACTCTCAGCCAGTTTGCACGCAACATATGTGATAGATTTTGCAAACGAGTATGTTAATGTGGGAGGAGGTGGTTCCCTGAAACAAACCGCTGGCAGTTTGGAGCGTTGTCCTCAAAAACAAAACCATATTGTGTCCTCAAAAACAAAACCAGTGGTACCAGAACTTGGATTCTGCCTGTTGAGAGATGAGGCATTTCATTTGTAGTCATTGGACTGATTAACCATTTTGAGTCCATTAGAACAAATGCATTTCTTAAAAGAAGTAATCCCCTCCCTGCAAGGATCTAGTATGTAACCTCCAGTTAGTTTAATGTGAGCAAAGGTACCTCAAACCATTGCTGAAAGGCTGAGTTGAGGACCTGCATCATCGCTACTACTCCTTTGTGAGCCTCTTTGGTGCGGAAGCTGTAAAGTGCTTCTAGCTGTGCTGAGATCTCCTATCGGTCGCAAATACTTCGTATTTAGGAGCCTTGCCTCATGTAGAGGGCAGCACTCCTCCAGCCTGCGTGATCTGGAGTTGATGGGGAGCAGGTGGCTTTGGGCAGAGATAGGAAGGCTCAATTCCAACTTCAGAGAGAACCGCTTGCAGGGAAATACAGATATAATGAGTGAAAGATGTTGTCTGCTGTGCTAATGTGGAGTGGAAACTCTCAAGAATTAGCTTGGACCCCGCTTGCCCCTCCTAATGTGCCAGGATCTGGGATTTCAGGAATTTGCCAAACCTGAGCTGCCGCTTAACACTGGGCTTCTGCTTGTGTTTCTGCTGTTTGGAAAAATGGTGACACCGAGAGGACTTGAAGGAAAAACTTACAGTGAATTCAATAGGATTGTCAGTATACACAGCAAACATGTGAAAACAAGAATATGAATTATGCAGCAATTACTGTCTTGGAAAAGTATCTGCAGGCTAAGCTCAGCTACTTGTCTCTTTCTTTCACCCAATACTGAAATAAAAATGTGCAGCAGTTTTGTATGAAGCAATTCCTGTGATTATCCTTACAGACATCTGAGTCTGTACTTGTTTGCTACCTAAAACAGAGGTTATTACTGTGGCAGTGCCTGTCCCGTTCCAGCTCAGAGGGTAATGTGGGGATTGTGAGAGTTGTGGCTCTGCCTGTAAAGTGAGAGGGGACAGTGCTGTGTGCTGCCAGGGCTCCCAGCAAATCCCATCACCAAGGAAGCCAAATACATCAGTTAGCAGGACAATGAATGTTCTACTGAGTGACTCTCCCTCACTACAGTGACTAGTCCTCACGCATGTCAGAATCACAAGTGTCTTGCACAGCCTTAGCAACCTGCAGCAGAAGGTACCGCTTCCATCCAGCAGCCTTGTAGAAATGGTTGCGTATGCCTAACAGTCGTTGCAGGGCCACTACAGTGGATGTAAAGGGAGTTCAAGAAGCCGACGGGAAGAGGAGTGAGGAGCAAGCACTTGGGTTTCCAAGTCTTGAGTTACTGTTCCAGGCCTTTTGCACATTCAGGGTGGCATCGCAGCAGCCCGTGCAGCCTTGTGAGATTTCTTTCCACAGCCATAAACCCTCATGCAAGAAGAGATTCAAGAGTACCCTTTCTTTAATAGAGTGTGATTCCATTGCAATGCACAACACAATGTTCCTCTGTTAGATCTTATTAGATGCCAGATCTTACCTTATGCTCAAGCATTTCCGGCACCAAAGTATTTTCAAAATTTCTACTGCCCGTTGAAGAATTCACACTTCATCAAAGGAGAAAGCTGGAAGGAGCTTTGCAGCTGCGTTTCACATATTCTGAGATCATGCTGAAGGAGTTTGCCTTCTGCAGTGCAGTGAAGTACTCTTTTCTTTTCCTTATTGCATACCAAACCACTCTTCCTGTTTTGAAGGAAAAGCCAGTCATCCTTCACATTTTCCTTCTTGAGCACGCTGCGACGCTGTCCTTCACATGCTGTTGCATTCTCAAAGTTTGTGTCCTGCTGAGCCAGGTGAGATGGAAAATATTTCTCTGAAGATTTTGATGCAACAACTTCCAATCTGGGGAGTGGAAACAGAATCACAGTTTCTCAAGGATTGAGAAGTTAGAAACTGAAGAAAAGCTCCTCGATCGTAACACTTTTATTATCAGTAGCTAATGCATGTGATTCACACCGCATGTGCAACGCAGTCCAGTTTTCTTGATCTTTATGGGTGTGTTTAAAGGAGGAGTGGACTTTTTCAATCTTAAAAAGCAAAAGGCCATTTGTGGCTTCCTAATGCTGTTTACAAACCTTTTTTGCCTGCACTGTGCTTGTCAGTAGCTGTATTTATTCATTGCTCACTCTGTGAGTTAAAACGTTGAGGCAGCTCCTGACATGCTTCTTCCAGCACATCCTTTTGGAGTGAATATTTGGTTGCCATAGGGACCAAATCCAAAGGGCACACACCATTCAAGTAAATGTTCCTTGCTTAACAACTTGCAGCTTGTCCCTTAAATATTTTAATTATCTGTGATGCAACTTGAAATGTTGTTGAATGTATTCAGTCTGTTAATTTCAATATCTCAATTTTTCTTAAGATGCTGTTCCAGCAGCTCCAAAGCTGGATTTTGACCATGCAAATAGGAATGAGGTGGGAGACCTTATTGCTCCTGAGCTTGCAGGAAAATTCTTCCAGTTCTTC
This sequence comes from Phaethon lepturus, assembly GCF_000687285.1. NCBI lineage: Eukaryota > Metazoa > Chordata > Aves > Phaethontiformes > Phaethontidae > Phaethon > Phaethon lepturus. Next base: position 21,336 of record NW_010516614.1, read on the forward strand.
TTCATCTTGACCCTAGATTCCCCACAAAGTTAATGGAAAGAGGTGCTACTGCGTAACTGCCAGCAAAATGGAGGCAATTTGGTAACAGCTAAACCTGTTGTTTTAGGGTGCTGCTACTAAATATAAGCGAGGGATCTTTCCTGGAAGGTGCCTCCTTGTGCCTGGGAATGGGGAGGGAAGGCAGTGGGAGGCTGCAGGCTGTGGGGAGCTGCTGGTTTGAAAGTGCTGGCCCCACTTGACAAGCACTCAATCTCTAGCGTTGTTTTCCCAAATTATAAGCAAAATGTCACAAATGTGACAGCATTTACTGAACTGTGAGGGCTGGACTTAACAAATAAGACAGGATTTTGCTAATTAGTGCATGGCCAGTCACTCCTTTCAGTTCCTGCTTCGCAGAGACTAAGTCACCTTGCAGCAGAACTTTCCATTCTCACAACTCCAGCCATAACATCGGGTATGAAAGTTAGTCAAGTTGCTGAGACACTTTCTAAACAGCTCTGTTTGCCACCCTTTTATATCTTTCAGTTCTGAGTTTCCTGGGCCAGAAAAGCAGCTTTGGCACTTCAACTGCTGATTGCACCCAGGCACAATAGGTCTTTTTCTGCAGTCTTCTGCACCCAGCAAAGACCACTGCAGACCTAAATTAGAAATTATTACTGCTGTGTTTGTTATCCCTGAAAATTTAAATGGCAGAGTTTAGCACACAGCCTCCTAAACAAAGTACGATGTGCTGAAACAGTGGGTCTGGTAGGCACAAAGCACATGAGGAATGGGCAGGTCTTGTGGCTCCTTAGCTTTAGCACAACTCTACAGGTGAGTTTCTTTCCATGGCATCTTCAGTCCTCGACACCAGAGCCACAGGTTCGCTCTGCAGCCCTTTCCTGCACATCCCTCTCGCCGGGTAGAACATCTTCACTGGCTTCCCGGGCCGCGCGGCTGGCTTGATGCCACCGTATGTCCATGACACAGGATGTGCCTCTAGCAGAACCTGCAGTAGCCTTCAGCGGAAACGCTCTTCGCTCTTGCTGATGTTAGCTGAAGTCTGATGGCCTTTCCTGCTTTATGCTTGGAACTGGGGAGGCCAGGTCCACCACAGCTGGTTTCAGGAAAATGTGGATCCCCTCGCTGTTCCACACTGAAGCTCGGTGATTTTCAATGGTGTCAATTAGGAGCCTAACAGAACGTGTGGAGCTTGGCCTTTTGAGTTCTGGGGAAAGGGGATCCCACACGCTGTTACAAGCAATTCTGTACTCATTGTAATGCTCAATAGCACAAGTAATGCTCACTCATGGATTTAAGTGGAGAGACATGATTCTTTGTATCCTTACTTATAGACTCAGGAAGGGGTGAAAATGAAAAGAGGGTCCTTTTCCTTTAAAATTCTGGTTTATATAGGTCTCTTCTCTGCCCTGAAAAGCCAGTTTAAATCCACATGCATCTGTCCAGGGGCAGATGTGTGTGTTAAAGGCACTGTTGTGTTCCTTCTTGTAAAAGATAAAGTTAAAAAAGCTGGAAAGCCAGCCTGTAGCACAGAATTTGGTACATGCAGTTATCTACAGACCAGAGATGAGCTCTCTTTCAGGAGATGTGTGTAGCATGTTGGATTTTGAGCTGATGTAGTTCCCATGAGTTCCCGTATCACATTCCAGAAAAGAGATCGCAACAGAATTTGATCTTTCTAGCTCCAGCTACAGTCTCTGACCTTTAGGGAGGAAGACGACTGTTGCCTGGGCTCTTTCTGCCTGTGCTGCAGTGGGGAATAGATAATCCTCCTCCCTTCCGTTTGTAAAAGCTACTTGTGTGTCTGGCGGTGGGAAGCCATGGTGAGATCCCAGCAGTAGGGCTGCCCCTCTACCTGCTTGTTTTCTTGCGTTGCCTGATTTGGTGTCATTTTTCCGTGTGTACGCTGAGCCTTGGCCGCTCCACCGTACCACGGGACAGCGTGTAAGGAGAAGAAGCAGTAACGTGACACCCCTCGTAGGCAGCAGCCAGTGCCTGCAGGCTGAAGGGTACGGTATGAGCTCATCTTGATTAGCTTCGGTGGCGTGGGTCTATCACCACTTAATTGGCTGCCAATAACTTACGTAATGAAGGATGAGGGATGGTGCTCAGGGGCCTGCTTGAAGGGGCTGACCGATCAGAAGCAAGGATGCGTGCAGAAATACGGCTCTCACCTGGAAAGGACGCAGGAGCTAAGCGGGACGGCAGCACTCAGAGCGCCTGAGCATGGACAGTTCCTCTTTTCCTTGCACCAGGACCAGCATCGGTTATCTTCCAAGGCAGAGATGGGAATTTCTGTGACCCTGTATATGCTTGGCTGGTTAGGGTAATCATCTCCTGTTCCCAGCAGAGATGATCTGGTGTTGGAGAATGTTCTTCCTTGCCTTTTTCTGGTTTTGGTTAGCAAGTGTGCTTCCTCAGCCAACCGTTGACTTAACTTCTCCAGGCTGGAAGGTCTGAAAGGTCATTTGCACTCCTCTGGAACAGTCTCACTTTCTGATGTTACTTTAAATGATTCTTTGGGTGTTTGGAGTTCTCTGATGTCATTTAAAAAAAAAAAAAATCAAAACTTTCATAAGACTGTGCAGATGAAACAAAATTGTTGTCTTAGCGCACACAGGGTATTATGCAGCCTGGCAGATCCCTTCCTTGTAGCAATAAGAAAAGGATTTGGCATTTAACCTCTTGAAATTAAACCAGAGTGTGAACTTCAATAGTTCAATCTTATCAGGGCTTTGCTAGAATAACAAATTGTGAAAAAATGTAATCATGTCTCCAATGTGACCTTGGCAGATCTGCCTCTGTGATGTGAGAGAGATTAGGTAACTCTAAGCAGATGTCTGTTTATTTTTAAAATAATAGTTATAAAATCTTTTTTTCCCCAGTTTGTTTGCACTGCCTGTGAAAGATATGACAGAGAGAGTTGTGGTCTGCATGGAGCTCTCTGTAACAAGCTGCTCTATTATACTGAGCAGTAATTGCTCGTGGAGGTTTGAGTTATTGATCTATTGGTGGGGGTTCAATTTCAGCATAAAGACCTGTGTTCATGATTTAATTGGAGTGATTAATAACTCACTCGCAGGCTAGATGGGAATCGATAGGGATTTCAAACAGCAAAAGTAGTACATTTTCTCCTGTAATGTCGTAGTTGATGGTTTATTATTTGGCCTTGTTTGACTAATTAAAAGCATAAGTTTCCTTGGTATATAGCAGTTTTGTCCATTTAAAAGCTTACATCTGGAGTTGACTATTTGTGCTCGCAGGCTTTCATATGTTGGGGGGCATCTGTCTTTCTAGTAGCTTATTTACAGTGCTGGTTGTCTGCCACTCAGGTGTACAACACACCATTGCACATAACAACAACAGAACCAAACAAGACAAAACCACCTTTAGTAAGGAACTACAAGAAAGTTTAGTAACAATTTGTGGCCAGGGCAATAGAATGGCTCCTGCGTCACTGTTTTTTAGGCATTCGGCATCTGCTTAGGAGCAGTACTGAAGAGATTTAACCCTGCAGCCTTTGATCCACCATTATAGCCCTAGATTAAAAGCCTGTATGAAACTTCCAATCTCATTACAACGCCAGCATCCACAGTAGGTGCTTTAGCTGTAAATCCTGTTTCAGCTTTGCATTGAAATGTTGCCAGAAGCAGCATTGCTAGGAAAATGCAGTGTGACTTACTTTGGGGGGATTTGAATGGTGATCCTCCTTCTTTATGCTCTGGCCCCAATCCTTGTGTTTGGCACCCATTTTCATTCAGCTCGTGCAGCTTTGGAGTGTCGTCATGCATGCTTACAGCTAACATGCCTGGATAGAGCATGGAAAGCTCCCAAATCTCTAGGAATAAAACATCCCATTAAAGAACCATAAAGCAGCAAATCAGCGTCAAGTCCATAGGTCTTAATGCTGTTGCTCTCAGTTTCTAGGGGAGGGGGAGAAATCTTTCTGTGCTGCAAGCTTTCGCAACAAAGGCTGTTTACGTAGCTGGCTATGGGAAACATTTAGCATGGTGGGTTTGAATCTTCTTTTAGATTTGCAGAGTGCAATAAGCTTTCTAGTGGAAGTGCAGATTCCTATATGGCAAATTAATCCTAATGACAATAGACCTTTTCTTTCTGATTAACATTCACAGACATCTTGGTACATATGTGAGCCACAAACTGAAAACACTGATCTGGATGGAAGTGTTTTAATTCTAAATAAATGTTTCTTTAGGAAATACCTCCTACCAGTCCTGAAAGTACCAGAGTAAATGTAAATTTGCCGTGCTTGAATTTTCAGTTGGGTGAGAAACTCTAACCAACTGGAGTGGTGGGTGGGTGCCGAGCCCTGGAGGTGGGGAGGGCATCCTGAAGCCCTCGGCTGTGTCAGCATCGCTGGGGTGGTGGTGACCGATACGGGGACAGAGCCGGTGCTGGGGAGTGCCCACAGGACGTGTCCATGTGGGTGTTAGAGGAGAGAGGAGCTCTCTCAGCTCAGGTGCACTCCTGACATGAAAATTGTGGAGCTTGTCAACCCTTCACTCTCAGGAGTCACTGGCTTTGTGTTAAAAACGTGAGATGCTTTCGTTGTCATGACATTACGAAAATGACTTGAAGATATTTTACTTTTAAACTTGGGTGCTTGGGAAAGGAAAAGGGTGGGAAAAAGACACCCTTAGAAGTTAATTCTGAGGACCAAGCTGACAGCTTTTTGCCACTGTTGCTTTCTTCTAGGTTGAAAAGCTGAAGGCTTGTTACAGCCCCAGCATATAGCAATCTAGCAGGTTAAATGACTTGGGCAACACAGTTTATTAAAACTGGCAAGTGCTCGCTCCAGTTCTCTTCCTGATAGTCAAGGCTGTCTGGGAGAGTAATTGATAGTGGCAGCTCTTCGGAGGGTGTTTCAGATTGTGGCAAGACAATTTGACTTGACAGACAGCTCTGTACAAATGAACTGAGTGATAGGGGCCGAATCCAGACCGGGTTGCGGAAGGAGCTTCCCGCTGAAAGCCGTGGCGGTGCTTGGTCTCGGTGATGGGCTGGGGGAGCAGCGCCGTGAACAAAGACCTGCTCCCCCGCACGTGGAGGAGTCAGAGCCAGGCGTGAGGGCTTGTGCTTACACCTTCCTCTGGGAGAAAACGCTATTTGTGGAGAATTCACCAGAGACCTATGATATTCTGAGGAGCCCATGTCACAGAAGAACAAGTTTTGACGTGACCTAGTGTGTGCTGTGTGCCGCTGTCAGGATGGAAATTTGGCATTCGCTTCACAGTAATGTTAAAAATGGTTCACGTTACACACCATGGAGCCTTCCAGACACTGGTTTTATGTGCAAGTCCCAAGTCTTTATTCCTTACCTTAAGCTGATTTGCATTAAAATGGGTGGAGGAATTTGGTGCCCCGTATGTTGGATAGCTTCTGTGTTGTAGCTCTGCTTGCCTTACCTTTGCAGACCGAGCTAATCGTCTAATGTCTTAAATAGTGCTACCGTCCTAAAACGCAATGAAAAAGCCATCCATATAAAAGCAAAAGCCAGCTGAGGATAAAAAATAGCATTTACATATTGATTTTCACTTGTAAGCACTCTACCATCATCAGTGCTATCATTGCCAATGCAAAATGCTTTATTCTCTGGTGTTTATATATGTTGCATATCCACAATACATTATGTAGCACTCTAAAAGCTCAATTAAAAAAAAAAAAGGTTTGCTGAAGTTTATTGAATACACTCCTTTAGTTATTTCTTTGTTTTGACCTACTGCTGTAAAATCATGCTCTTCTGTACTCATTCCCCATGCTGATGGTTCAAAACTCGTCTCTGGGACTCATCAACCAACTCTGAAATACTCAGCTTCTTGACGCATATGCCCCTGTAATTCCTGTGGTGATGATTTTGTGGCATTTCTTGCTGGAATTTAATATGGAGCAGGGTTCATCATAGCAAGCCTGGCCTATGTCTGTTTTCAAGGATGTGTACAGGCTGCAGATGGTGGTTGTTGCATTTTTTGGGAAATTGCCATTGGTAAAGATGTCATTGATGGATGTAGGAGAGGAATTTCTTTCTCACATCACCCCATCACCCTTGCTCTTTGAATACAACAAGGAAGACTGCAGAAAGACGTCTGAATGACTCCACTTTTCTTTTTTTCAAGAGACAAAGGAAAGGCGTGCAAGCAAGATTAGATTATTTCCAATCACATTGTACATGTGTTGACAGTCCCCTTTCAGCAGCAACCAGCAGCTTGCAAAGAGCAAGAGGCAGGGCTGGAACTGCTGTTGCCCTAAGTAGTGTTTGTATAACACAGCAACTGCTTATTGGAGTTCTCAAAGCAGTCTTTACATGTTTAATCCCTTGCACTTGAGCTACTCTTAATCAGCTTGAAAGCAAATTCCTGTAACAGAAAGGTTCAATTTGTGTCTGGGACTTTCTGTATTGTATTTAGCCTGCAATGCTGTGTCATTACACACTGGCAAGCATGTCACCCTGTGCAGCCATGGGGATGGGCAGTGCGTGTTTACTCCAGTCACAGGTTTTAAATTCACTGAAGTTTCTTACTGGATCCATGCTGATGGTCTTTCAGGTTCAGGTAACTCCTTCCGAAACACACTTCTTGCAGCAAATTCAACTGTAGTTGACTTTGGGGTTTCCCTTAAACTTCAGCTCTTGTTTCTACAGATTTCCAGCAGCAGTAGCTAAACCTATGTGCTTTTAAAAGTTGTTAAATGTTTTCATCTTCACCAGGTTAAATTGGAATGGGATGTAGCCCAAGACACAGGGAGGTTAAAATTTTGCAATACTCCAAATGAAAAATCAGTTGATCAAGGAGGCAAGAATTACTAATCCCAGATTATTGTTATTTTTCTTGTTAGAGCAGTTTCACTCCTTTCTTCCTTCTCGCACTCAGTCATCATTCATCCCTGTGAGATCAAGACATGTTTCACTGTCTGTTCATTTAAGAAAACCTCTCAGTGAAAGAAGTCCAAAGTGTTTGGTTAGAGAATAAACAAAGTTGGCATGCTGAAAAGGGGTAGCGCTCTGTATGGTGGAGAATGGCAGATGTGATCCAGCCTTCCCAGAGCATGGCTGAAACATGAATCATTGCAAATGTCAGATTTCCTGTGAAGGGATGAGCTGAACTGACATGCGTTCAGGTTTAATTAAGGTTGAATTATTGGAGCTGACTGTCAAGTCTTAGGCAAATTGGCTCAGCCTGTTATCATTAAGCATGAAAATTACTCTAGGACTTGGTAAAAATAAACACATTTTTGCCTCTAGAACATTGTGGTGTGGTCTTGGTGGGTCTGTGCTTTTTGTCGGGGCGGTTGTGCTCAGCTCTGCAGGTCCACCTGCTCAGAAGGACTAGTTTAGGAGCCAAAGTACAGAAATTTCACAGAATCACAGAATCACAGAAAC
>NW_010516615.1:0-2183 GCF_000687285.1 Phaethon lepturus
GGAAAGGCAGCCCGCGCCGCGGCCTGTTCTTCCCACTGCCCAGGCAGATAAAGGCAGCTTAAGCTCCTCCACGTGAGATGAGGTCCAGCACGTGTGGTGCCGGACGAGCACTTAAGGAAACGGCTCTGGGGTCGTTACTGGTGTCCGTCGTTCCCTGGCCATTGCTGCATCACGCTGGCGTGTTTCGGGTGCCTCCAGCACAACGGGCCACCAAGGCTTGTGAATAGCTGTCTCTTTTGATCTTACCCTACACAGTAGGATTTGCCCCAAAATCACTCCTGAAACCTGGAAAATAGGCTTTTACCGGAACCGTAAAACATGTTATTAGACTACAGACTCCGGACGTCCTGACCCTTCAATCCTGAGTGTCGACAGCCCATAAACAGGGTAAAGCTGGGCACCTGGTGGGACCGCGGCACCGTGGTGGGAACCCGGCATCACCAGTGCTGCATCCTTGAAAAGCAAAATCGCCAAATCCCGGTCTAAGACGAGAGTAACTTATTCCTGCTCCTATGTGTGGCACAGGCACACCTTGACTTCCACTGGGCTGTGTACCTACACGTACGTGTCTTGACCATATATAATATAGAATAAATATAGACTATAGGATAACTATAGGCTATATATAGTATACATTTATATAATACGTATACAAGTAAACATTCATCTTTGTATTTAAGTATTTGTGATTTATGCCCAGATCACCATACTCCCTACACTGAGACAAATCTTGCTACCCAGGGGAAAGCCAGAATTTTCCCAGCTTCCCCCAAAAAACCCAAAGCACACTGTCATATGTTCACGTAAAATATACAAACTGTTATAAGCAGACAAAAATGTCTATTCAAATGCCACGTAAGTGGTGACCCTGCTCGGCATCAGGGGCCGAGGCATGAGCGGCACAGCCCTGCACCGACGTTGCTTCGCGTGGTCCAGCCCTTACGCACAAGAGAGGGTAAAAAAACACATTACTTGTTCTAGAATATCCTTAATTTCTAACAAATGTTTTTCTAATATATATCCTTAATTTCTAATTGAAAAAAGCCTTAATTTCAATAAAAATAGCCCACCAACCTGACTTGTATGTCACAGTTCCTCGGTTTTGACTCGACGTCAGCATTTGCAGGGCTCTGATTTTGCTAGAAATACTTTATCCTGAGAAGAAAGAGCTTTTTCTACCCCTCTCCTGGAACATCAGCATATTGCTGGTGTCCTCCGAGGACACCGATCCCCGTCCCCAGGTACACCCTGCGGCATCGAAGCCACGGCGGCAGCGTGCCGGGATGCTCTGCGGTAGCGGGCGGCAGGCAGCCTCCCCTGCAAAAAAATAAATAATCTAAAAATCAGGTTGCATGAGCAAACAGCCACCACCGCTCGTATCTGATGTGCGCATCGCCAAGAGGAAACTTGCTTGGGTTTGCAGAAGCTGCAAGAGGGAAGTGGCCTAAAAGGGCAATATTTATACAGTCTTGTTCATATATCCTCTGCTGAAACCAGACCAAGCCTAAGGGGATTTTCTTGGCAGACCCTGTATTGCAAATGGCAGATTTATTGGCACGGGGTGAAGCAATCCCAGGCTATCAGTGCCTGCACAGTATCTCCAGCGTGAATTGAAAACAAAGATCTGATTGTCCCTGTTTATCTGAAATGATTTATAAAACAGTTCTTTGCTTGGAGCTGGGGGAAGAAAAACATTTGTGTTCTTATCTGAGATCTTCTTTTTTTGTTTGTTTGTTTTTAAGGAAGAAAATGTCACGTGGCTGACTCCGAATAGCGAGGCAGCGCTGGCTCTCATCCCCTGTCCCTGTGCCCACACGTGGGGCCGTGGTGGGGGAGTCCCCAGCCCCGCGCCCGGCATCTCCATCTGGGTCACGGTTGCAGATGTCAAACAAACGCCGACCCAGGACCTGCTGCAATTAATGAGAGGTTTCCTAATGAACCCGTCACGCCGCGGAGCACAGCCCTGGTGTAACCAGCGCCCAAGGCGGGCGGGGGGCTGGGGTTATGCACAAGGGCTGTGGATGCACAGGATGTCCTCATCCCCATTCCGCAAAGTGCATCCACAGCCCTTGTGGTTTTTTGTTTTTTTCTGGTTTTTTTCTCCCCAGAATGAGAAACGAGATGTGATGGCGATCCTGGCACGGTCCTGCCGGCGGGCCGAGCACGGCTGCGGGGTCTCAGCC
>NW_010516616.1:0-20191 GCF_000687285.1 Phaethon lepturus
CCGCAGCGGAGGAGCCCGCTGCAAAAGAAGATTGCCACAGGGAATAGAAGAAAAACCTGAGGGATAAAAATGGATAGCTTCCAATTAAAATTACCATACTGTAATTTTGTTAGTTATCAGCGACAGACTAAAGTACATGGCAGCTTAACTGACAAGAAAATGTCCTTTTGGGCATAATATAGCGTACAGATCTTTGACTTTTTAGCATGCAGTGTCCAGATGGTACTTTTTTGCTTCACATTGTGATCAGGAGGCAGAAAGGCCATTTTGGAAACAGTGGCAGTGAAAGCCAGCATAGATCAGAGGCACACGAGGCCGCCTGAGTGCACGAGTATGTATCGTATCATTGCAGGTAATCCTCACATGAGGGTACCTGCAGTAGGAAGGATATTTTCTAAAGCTATTTGCTGAAGACACCATCAAGTGCACTTAGAGCAGCGGTTTGTGTAGCTGATTGGAAACCTACCCTGCTGCTGCTGAATGCCCGTTAAGATGAGCAACATTTTATTTACAAGATGTAAAGAAAAATGATCGCCGAATAATAAAATGTTCCACTGAATTCCAGCATGCGATATTAACTTAGGAATGCTATCGTGTATTAAAAAGTTATGCCCTCTTCATTTTTTTCCCTCCGTCTTTGCTTTCGAGACGTGCACAACGCGCTTCCCCCCCACCCTACACGACTTCAGCGCAGCACAAATCCTGTGGCTAACTCCCCTTCTGAACCTGAGTGGTATTGACATGGGGGTGTAGAGTCAGGGAAAAAAACAGGCATCTTCTGATGAAACACATAAACTACACACATTCAAGAACAAAACAAAAATCTTCTAAAAGCCTGTGTGTAAGATAAGACTGCCTTGGGGGCAGCTCGAACTTGCGGTCTTGGCCATTTACGCAGGATTTTACAGAGCCATCTATTACAGTATTCAACAAAAAGAAGTACTTCAAAAAGCTTCCTTTTTTTTTTTCAGTTGGAAGTACAATAATTTGTAAGTCAAAATTTGGAAGTGTTCCCAGTTTTTGGCAGTAAAATGATAATACTGGGCATATCATTTTAAAGTGGAATCTCATGGAAGTTAATTCAGACGACAAGGTCACTTTTAGACATTTTTTTCCCTTATGTTTTGGACTGAAAATAATTCCCAAATCCTATTATTTGAAGCAGGGGTACTTACCATAGCAATCCCTGCCTCCCCTGATACACATGCTACCTCTGAGATAGAGTGCCTTAAAAAAAAAAAACCCTCACAAGAATATATACCATGAGCTTCAGGATTTTTTAAGCAAAGCAAAGAAAAAGTTGTACACCAAGCAATCATATAGTGTACCTTTGTACTGCTTGGTCTTAATACGAACTTTTCGAAAGTGTGAGTTTTCTTCCTTTGTACAAAAACAACCAACTTAGAAGAAAGGGACGAAAGGGATGCTGGGCCCTTTTAACAGCTAAAACGGAGGAGTAATGTCAGTAAACCTGATAAACTCGAATCAATTTTGCTCCAATGTTTCCTTGTTCTATTTTACACTCAAGCCTAGGAAATGATGCCCTGAACCTGTAAGTACTATTACATTATTATAATTAAAACCCCAAACCAAACCAAACAAACCCAGCAATGTGTTTGTAGAGAATGGGAGGCTTATGGGAAACCCTGATTAAATTACTGCCACCAAAATAAAAAGGCATGTGGGGCTCAGAGAGATCAACTTATCTCTAGATAAGATTAAATCAGCTCACAGAGAACGGAGATATCCATGAAAAGTGGCATAGGTATAAAATCATATGTGTCATGGAAATATCTCTGAAGAGCATTTATTTCTTTTCTTTTTACTTACCTTGAGAATAATTCAGTTCAAAAGTGCACATCTCCAATATTTGAGTAAAACCTCAATGTCCATTTATACCAAGTTTTCCCTAACGCCCTTTCCGCTATTTCTTTCACATTTTCACTCGCACAAAAACCCTGTTCACATTCTATAAACCGAACACTGTGATATACTATCAAAATGCATGCTACATTTATCTAGAACAACGTATAAACATTTCCAGTCTGTGTACTTAAGATTCATTTGCTTGCCAAATGGCTCTGTCTCCTTCCTTGGTTATTGTCAGAAGGAAGCGTTTTGATGCAAATGCCTGGATTCCTCAAGCCCAGGTACTGCTGATAATAGGATTTATGACAAGCTAAAAAGCAAAAAGTGATCAGAGGCCCTTCTTAAAATGCCATCACGCTGCGGACCGAAGGTATGAGTTAGGGGCCAGATGTAAGACCAAACACACACATGGGCACGCAGGAGATGGCCTGGACCGCTATGCCCCGATACACGCGCCAAACTCCCGCCCGTTTAAAAGCAAATTTGCAAACCCACCTGAGAGCACAGTTTGCAGAGGAATATTAAAGATTTAAGTATCACTGCTGCCTTCAAATAAATGCACAGGGTTGTTTTTTTGTGGAGGGCTACTCCTTTTTTTCTATAGCATCTGTTCTATTGAGTAACAAAGCAAAACAAAACAAAGTAAGGGAGCGAGCGAGCGAGCAAATAGCAACAACTCCTTTATTCTTTAAATTGCTCCTAGCATTGTGCCTCTCACTAACTAGCTCCTACTTGCAGCCTCTGCTCTGTTTGCTGTTGTTTGCTTTGTTTCTGCGGGAGCACTTCAGTACATGACAGAGAGAACAAAAAGAGGAAAAGTGAATTCCAAACTGCAAGAATCCAGCGTAGAGCATATCTAATGGCCATCTGTATAACGTGCTTAAAGACAGCGGAAAAGCACAAAATTAAAAGACACTTTCCGCGATCTTTCCCTCTCTCCGCCATGTGTCATTTACGCATATGAATCCAATGCGTCTCAGCGATGATTATCTGGCAGTGTCCTACTCATCTGCTCATCAGTTACAGGACAGACAGGCACATTTTAGGCGTATCAGTTCCTCTGTGAGTCTGAGTTAAACTGAAGCCATGAGAGACAGAAGACAAATACATTAAGCCGGCGCAAGTCTAAAAGATGATAAAAGCTTTAAGAGATCCAGGAGAGCCCCAGAGCCTAAACTAGTGAACTTTAAAACAGTCTATGTTAAAATAATGCAGTGAAGTATCTCTGTTAAGTATTTTCTACTTTTAATTTTTTTTCCCTATTAATACACAACGTGAACACATTCAGTATATTTAATACAACAGTACAGATGGAAAGAATAACAACTGAAGCTAATTCATTTTGATTTCTGCTTTACAAATAAGAGAAAGACTTGGTCTTCTCTGAAAGATTTATGAGGCTTCCCACCATAAAGGAGCCTGGATTACAGCTATGCTTACTTTATAAAATGAAATTCTGCCATTATAGGCAAGAGTTCATGGCTGTAATTATTTCAATGCACTTCCCAGTCAATGTGTCTTACGCAGCTGAGCCAAACCCTCTCTTACATATGCAGGTCATTTCATAAGAAGTCTAAGAGCTTCAACAACTTTGTGTGACCTTGCATTGAATAACACTGGAAAATTGATTTGGCTCTAGTAATAAAAGACCGTCTGCATTATCTGCATTCTAATTATAATTAATATAACCAGGATAACTGCTGTATTATTTACGATTAGAGCTATGGTGAGCACAGTGTAATAATAATCTGCTACATAATTTTTTATTGATCTGATGGCTTTATTGCAGAAAAAACAAAATGCTACACTGCTGTACTACTAAAATTGCCTTTCTAGACATGTCTGTTTAGAGGAAGAATGTTCATTTAACATTTCTTTTATCTCATCAAATTCCCATAGATTTTAATATCAGAGAGAGTATGATGCTTGCTTGCATGCTTGCTTTTTCTTTTTTTTTTTCCTTGGCAAAAAGAAGACAAAATAGACTGATTAACGCACCCATATTTTTCATTGTTCATTTCCTGGGAATCATTCATTCCTTGCAATTCTTTACCAATTGCAACACATCTCGTTAACAGAATTGGGCTGTACCCCAAGAATGTACAGCTCTCCATTCCAATCGAAAACTTATCATTCTATTAAAAAAAAAAATTGAAAAATAATTCAAACTCAACAGAATTAATTTAATTTCTTCTCAAAATACTAAGCCATCACTTAGGAGGCTAAATCTCTGTTCAATGATCTCACATTTGAGCTCCTTTTTCTAAATTCTGCTGAAATGGAAACGAAGCTGTCTTAATTTGTCAAAACCAGCTATAAACTGGTGTGTTTTTGGCAAAAAACAAATATGTAGTGGGGAGGCTCAAGGCAGCATTTTTAGGAATGCAGTAAAAAATCTGAAAATGAGTGGATTTTGCAATTTCAATACAAAATTCAGAAACTGGATGGGAAAAAATAAGACAATGCCTTTCCAGAAAGCAATTACAAAACTCCAAACTCTCTAATGCCAAAATAAACTTTCCTGTAAAGTTTTTTCTTCTCGTAATACGATACTACCCTTATTTTCTCATCTTCACTTGATTGCAAGTGAAATAATGAATAACTTGTTTAGATGAGCTCATTATTAGACTTCAGAGTTAATATTTACAAGCGTGAATCTTGAGAGTTTATTCTTAGAACTTGTTTCCAACTGCATCAAGACAATATCAGAAATTAATTATAATGTAAGATAGAACAAATACTTATCATATATTTATAGGAAATGTATAGATATTCATGATTACGTATTATGTTATTAATAATAGGTGTGCTGATGTTATCTTCTATGAAAGAAAGATAAATTCTCATTTTCTTATTCTTTCCCTGTATGTTTTCGTCTCTGCAGTCTCTGCTTCTGGGTGATGTTTTCATGTGTTTGTAACAGCTTCCACACTCCTGCTTTATAAAATTGATTGCATTTAAGCCCTGCTGATTCCTACCCAATTATGTTATCTTAATATATTATTTTATTGTCATTTTTTAGAAAGAAAAAACAATCAAACAAAATTCTTGCAGCTGCACAGGTATTTAACTCTCATTTGTACTGCTCTCAAGAGTTATCAATTTATAGTCAGTGATTTGCCATTGAAACAGAGGCTTGAAATAACTTGAAATAGTTCCCATTACTAAATCACATGATCATGCCACTAACACAAGGTTTAAACAGAACTCTTATTTTCCTCCCTAGGATCATCTGTGACTTTTCCATTTAGTGGTCCCTGCATTCTTACTCTTCCAATTGCTCCACCTCCAGTAAGTCACAGAAACCCAAGTCTTCCCTCCCACAGCATGACGTACAGAACCAGTCTCCTCCTTTCCATCATGAGTACTAGATGAGATGTTCAGAAGGCCTCCTTCTAGTGCAAGCACGTCAAAGAGCAAGCAGCTAACCACCCCGACGTTTTCAGGTGTGGATGTGGTTGTCATGTCTGGATACAAACCATTTACATGTGACAGAATGAAAACTAGAAATAGTGCTGGAACTTGTTATTACTTCCAAAAATTAATTTCGGATTGAGATCCACGTTAAGTGTTTGTCTATATGTGTCTATGAAGGCTGGAAATACGTACTTCACCAAAATATTCTACCTGAATGCAATCGAAAGAAATAGGTGCTCTATAGATTGCTTCGAGTTTCTGCATAAGGACATCCTGTAGAGTAATGCCCTGTTTTATTTTATTTTCCTTGGAAGTCAAATATGCAAGTGCACTTATACTTCTGTGAGAGGGACAAAGATGTCCAGTATGGTGGTACTCAGAAAATCCCTTCTTCCCTGATCTTATTCCAGTCCCAGCTGTAAAATGGCAAAACTATGACACGTACAAATGGGATGTTGGGAAGGATAGAGGTTAGAATCATGGCTAGAGACTTGACATAGTCTGTCATCTGGCTAAATCCCAGTTCCACTGATGCCAATTCAGATTTTCCTTCACCAGGCTTTGGCTAAATCTGCTCAGGGATGTCTATTCAGGTTAAGCACTAATTTCAATGAATTTGGATGGATGAAGGTATGGATGGATCTTGGCATCTGGGATTATTCCAGAGGACCTGCTACAGTATTGACTTTTGTTATCTTCTATCTACCTACACCAACATTTTTTGGGAGTGTATGAATACTTACTTCACTGAGAACATTTGGGTTTTCCTTTGCTTGAAACAGCTTTGTAAAGAAGGCAAGCAGTGTATCTTATGCCTATTTTTCTTATAACAAAACAAAACTGTCTTATGTCTTCAGAATGGAGAGATGCCAAAATTCCTTCTTTCTTCATACAATGTTCAGCTGATTGCTGTGGGATTTGTTTTCAAATGTCCTAAAGATTTTTTTTATTATTATGTAATACCAAAAAAGGAATTATTGAATTATTTATTTTTATTATGTGTGGTCATGGCCTATTATAAATAGAGGCTGGACTTTTCATGAAACCTCAATTATTTCTATCTGCAGTGGATCCATTTATTAGAAATAACAGTTCTGTAAACTCATCCTGGCTCTGAAAGTCAAGCTGGGTTTTTTCTATATCACTCATCACTGAGTATGGTGTTTCTGAGGACCAAATTAGGTCTTTTTTTAATGGCAGTTGTTGAAGGCATTCAATGCCCTCAGTAGGTTTGTACTGATATAGAACTGCTTGGAATTTATTAAACTGTTCTGAGGAGGATACATACAAATAAAATCCAATTGACTCTTTCTTAGCTGTACTGAATACTGCCATGCCATCAGAAATGAGGGAGTAAACTTTTTCCCAGCAAAGCTACAAATTTAATTGTGAATGCAGAAAATAAGCAGATTATTGACCAGATAGACGTTATTAAAGCTATTCTACTGAGCAGGGCTCTATATGAAATCTGAGCGCCTCACAAACTATCTATTATCCTTAAATACGTCAAATGAAGAACAAACGCGTTATTTTGGTTACAGTAGCCCCACTCAACTAAAGTTTCTCAACAGAATTTTCTTATATTTCTGCCCATATCTTAAGCACTACCTCCGAGGTTACAGCTTTGCATAGATAAAGGTAAAATTTGTGATATGCTAAAAAATACTTTGGAAATTTGGGAATCATGGGAGAACTTAAATAAATTGAAAGGTTATCAACAGTAAAAATGTCTAGCTGTATTTTTAACAAAGCTGCAAATAATTCTGTTGACAACTTAACCGAAACCTGTTAAACTCCTAACAGTTTAGTCCACAGTAAATAGTGATGATTTTGCTTGACTGCAGACCAAGTATTAGAATAGAAAGATGAACAGTACTGAAAAAAAAAATATATCATATAAGAATCTTTAGTAAGCATGTCTGGTGATGCTACATTTTCAGACTTTTCACCTCAGAAAACCCCAGGCTTTTAGTTTATGTTTATTTAACCACAAGCAATTCATTTTGAAAATAAGGCTTCAAATTTTGCTACGGCCTTATGAAATATGAGTCTCATTTTTCCCCATTCTTTCAGCCCATGCGGATAGACAAAGGGTTCCCACTGTCAGGATATAACTGGGATATATTCCACTTGTTAGAAGAGAGATATATGGCAAAATCCTTCAAACTACGTGTTGTTATTAACCAAAGTTGAGGGTGCAGCCCCATCCTCCCAAGCCCTCCCAGCTCGGTTTTTATCTGAAACCTGTGCTTTATTGGACGTTACTGTTCAGAATATTCCCTTCCATTAAAGTAGAGGCAGTTCTGTATTTTTCTACACCAAATAGGGAGGCTGCAAAAAAAAAAAATTATTTTGATGTCTCCTTGTAAATGTAGCCTATGGAAAAATTGTTTCTGGACAAACAGCAGAAGCGGCAAGGTAAGAACACCTATCTCCTTCAGCCCCTTCACTTAGCTGATGGCTGAACTTCCAAGCCTACTTTTGGACTATTTAAAATGCTAATATGATTAATAACAGGGAATTACTTTTTTACACCAAACTACACAAGGAAATTAAATTAAAAAAACCCCAATGCTAATGCACTGTAAAGGTTGCAGTTACAAATCACAGATCTGTTCATGGATATTTCATGAGCAGAAAAAAGGCTAAATTTGTCAGATAAATTATTCATTGTGAATTATTTGCTTGGCTCTATACTTTGCATGCGTATTGTATTTATAAATTTAACAGGGATTCTGATGGTACCTCGGAAAGCAGCACAGTGCAAGTTCTGCCTATTCCGCTGCAATTTCCAATTTGTCTCACCGTATGTGTTCGGCGGGTGAAATTCAACCCTCCCACACAATAGCTGGTTACCGAGGTTTTCCACGCCGTTGCGAAACCCGCCCCCCGCTCTCCTCCCGAAAGCAAGCTGGACCAGCAGCCACGGCCGCCCTCTCGCCCCTTTCACGCGGCGGGTCTGAAAGCCACCTGATCCGGGCAAAGAAAGGGGAGTTCGTAAAAAGGCGTGAGGCGAAACTCGCTGCTGGGGCTTGTCTGCGGCACTGGAAGGCGGCTCCGCGAGGCGGCGGCGGGCGCGGGATGGAGGTGCGCCAGGCTGGCTGCTCTCCTCGCCCCACGGCATCCCCAAAAGGTGTGCGAACACCTCACTGGGCAGCAAAGTACCCCCCAGCTACTGCTTAAGGTCATGCCGACCTTGGTCCTCGGTATATTTTACGGAAAAAGACAATGTGTTAAGTCCTGTTGATTCTGATGAAGCAAAATGAGAGATTGATGTTAAGATGGCGCAAAAAACCTGAAAACCATCACCACACCATACCGTCTCTCCAGCGAACGACTCCGGAGAGAAGAGGAACATCTCTGAACAAATACGCCAACATGAGCATTAAATGACAAAACAAACTCACAAACAGTTTCTGTCACACGCCAGGTCAAATCTCTTCACTATCTTAAGAGAAGACAAGTGGAACAGTATCGGTATCACTTCACAGGTGAAAATTAAAATATGCTATAACACGTAATTGTACACGATTGGCAAGAGCAGAATTTTTAATGAAGGGCAGACAGTGCTTTTAGGGCTAGCTAAACACTTTTTGCTTTCGCAGGGATGCAGAGCCAACGCGGGGAGATGATTTGGCAGTATATTGACTGCAGGCTTTTATCCTTTCGGCCGCTTAAGTTCTAGCAGGAGTAACTTGAACAGGACTACAGTTTAATACACTAAGACTTACACAGAAGGTATTATTTTCTCTTTGACAGGGTCCAGTGCTATTTTTACGCTGTTTGATAGAGAGCCGCTGTTAGGCCTCGGGGAAGGAATAGCGATTCTTTAAGTAGGGCTTGCCTAACAGCAGCTTCCTCCCTCCTGCCACTTCAGCCACCTTCTCCGATGTGGGAAACGCCTGGCTCTCCCTTTTCTTTAAAAAATACACGTCGTTAGCTATCCCTTCGGTAATCCGCCTAACAAACCCTGGCTTGTTTGTGCGGGACGCCTAACTCTGACACCAGCCGCTCTGTTTGTCAGTCCCTTCCTCCCCACTCCAGCGCCCAGCCTCCCTGCCTCCTCAATCACATGTGTTGTTTCTCATTTAAATGAACAGTTGGATTCTTTTATTTCTTACAAGTGCTGGATTCGCCTTATCGCCCTCATTCCTTTGGGGGTTGCCAATTGGTTTTATCCACGGATGTATCATTTCTCATGCTTCCCTTTTTTCTTACAAAGAGAAAGAACCACTTCGTCAACAAGCCTCTCTGGAGTGGAAGATTAAAAACCTAGACATCACCTACCTTGCAGCGCTACTCCCAACTGGGTTGTGTAAAACTCAATTAAACTTGTCCCCATTGAATACTGCATTACAGTACATTAAACAGAAAATTCTTCAAGCGTGATGACAAAGCTTGAAACCTTGCCTCAAAGCTGTTCCTTGTAGCTTTCTTTAACATTTCAGTCTTTATGGTGCAAGTCTCCCGTTGACACAACTTTAGTCCAGCTATGAAAAATCACAGAGCCCCACAGGGATTAAAAGAGAAAGAGAAGGAGGGGGGAAAAAAAGAAAAAAAGAAAAAAAAAAAAAAGAAAACCCTGTCAAAGCTGGTCTTGGCACTTTCCTTAGTGCATCTATTGAAACTATATCACCAGCAGACTAGAACCTGAGAAGTATTAGAGAGACCTATGCACGATCTGACAATTTAGAATAACACTATGTTCACTCCGTTTGGTTGTCTTTATGCATTTTCTTTTCTCCAAGAAAAAAAACAGGTATTCATAATCTCCCCCAATTAAAACATTTACATAATGCCTTAAGACTGGACCAAAATACAAATTAAGAAAGGTTACACTTCTGAAAAAAAAATGTCAAGCCAAGAATTACAACCCCCTCCCAAATCCAAATGTCAGTGCTTTCTGTGGAAGTATGAATTAAGATCCAAATACAGAGCTGTACCTCACTGTGATGTAAATGAAATACCAAAAACTTGCTGCTAATATTTCAAGTATTAGTTTCTTCTCTTTATGAAACAACAATGACAAGTTTACCTCAAATTTGTTTCTACCTGAGCTCACACTATCTCTCCAACTAAAGGCTGGAAAGATTTCAGCAACTCAGAGTGAGTTTTCCATGGGATAAGAAAGTAAGTATTTTATATTAAAGTCTCCCAAAGGAAGAGTTATGTATACCAAAAAATTAAAAAAGAGGGCATCAAATACATTCAGAAAAATTCCCACTTTTCTTACATAAACCTAATGAGATTTAGCCTCATTACTTGTCAGCACCTCCAACGCCAAGTACATACAAGAGTTATCAAAAGCGTGGCTGACTGAGTAGTTACATTTCAACAATCCATCAATATTCTTCCCAATAGTCCTTTATTCTCTTGACTCTTTATAGTGATAGATATAAAGAGACACGCTGAGCATCCAAATCTTTCCTAAATAATAAGGCTTGAAACGTTTGCTTCTTACCTCCTGCCTTAAAAGGATGCATACTGTTACTGCACAGGTTACAAAGCGTTTTAAAAACACTTCAACTGAAGGAAAAATTCACTGCATTTCAGCCATGAATGCCATAAATCATGCATTCCCTATTTGGGCTGCTCAGACATGAAGTGCTATATAATGCTTTCTCTTTCTTGTGTATTATTACTTTAGTTTATACAAAATATTCTGAGTAGGTAACATAAAAAGATTTTGAAGATGCAATGTGCACACGATTGCTCTGCAAAGCTTATTTCTTAGTCCAGCTATGTGTAGTTAAGTGCTAGATCATCACACACAGACCACTATATAAGCTCTGAAAAAGAGAGAACGATGCATCCCATTTTCAAAAGGGAACAAAGGCAAATGTAATTAAGCAACCCACATATTATCAAAACCTTGGGACTCAATTACTTCCGGCAGCTCCTTTTCATCTCCTGACCTCTGTGTAAAGATTGCGTGGCTTCTCTCTGGTGTTTTAATTTGCCAAAAAAGCCCCACTGGTAATGCAATATTTAGGATCTATGATGAACGGATGATAGAGGACTTGTAGGTCCCTGTTGATGACTTACTCTATCTGCTGACAATTTTTTCTATCTTTGGAGGGCAGAGTTTAGTATCTTTAGGTACTTACAACTATGATATGCTATACATGCTGGAAAGGACTACTCAGAGACTTGGTTCATCCTTTTTTGGACATTTCTTCTATGCAACCAAATTTCTGCAGAGCAGGAAAATGAGGAAAGAAATGAGAATAATGAATGACGAAAATTATGGGATGACTCTTTACTCCACTACATCAGTTTTGTACCAGTAGATGCCAATGAATATAACTGACTCTGATGCAAAAAAAAAAAAAAAAAGACAATGCCCCAACCAAATGTTATATACTGAAAATATTTTAAATATCTCAAAATATTAACAGCTTTTCCCTGTGTTAAGGATATACCCTAACTGGTTCAGTGCTATGGAAAAAAGTCTATTTTCCATAGAAACAACAGTTATGTCAGGATAAAGCAAAATAATATAGTAACCCTACAAGAATATTGAGTTTAAAACTCTAAGTTTTCTCTAACAATATTGAAGAAAAGCAAGACTGTTTCCTAAGTAAAACCAAATTGGTTTTCCTCAGACCAGCATTTTTTCGTCTTTTTCTGTCCTCCATTTACAGTATGCTTCCACAAAAGTCTTTAGCTTAACAAATATTAACCCATTTTCATCAGAGATGCCATTTGAAGATAAATAACTGGAAAAGGAACAGTGTACATTTTTTTATCATGTTCAGCTGGGCACATGCGCCTACTAGCTAATTTGGGGGGGCTACAGCCAACGAATTCATTGCAGTATGAATCACAGGCAACCTTTTACCAGGATCTGACAAGTTGTTACTACATAAAAGTGACACGGTTTGATAAATCAGGTGTTCGATTCGTGGCACACAGCTAAAATCTGATCGGACCATTTCCAAAACACAGAATTAAATTCACATTTACTGTTAAAAACTGCAGTTTGTTTCTTTTTCCCCAGTAATCAACATTATTAGTAATAGTGGCTGGAGTCTGCCAAATGAAAATGCAAATTGACCCAACTTTTCTCCAGAAAGAAAAAAGGTAAAGAAAGTAAGTAAAAATAAAAAATGCTGCCGGATATTAATGGTAGACAGTCAGACTAATGTGCTCAAATGAAGCCTCAGCTAATCAGCTCCTATTGATTCTTCTGTAACACTAACATCCCAGAGACAACACAAGGGATGTGATACAGCCATACAAGGCTGACACAAAAAAATAGCAGTCCCCAACTTAAGAATTTCCTTCAATATTTTCAGCTTAAGGACAAACTCTTAGATCTCTCGTGTACCAGTTTAACGGCCAAAAAGAATCAAGAAAATGCTCTTGTTAAGGAAAGTGCTTCTCAGTGGGTGCCTTTGGAGACTTCTCTGACTCAGGAACTGAATTCTCTCTGTACAATTAGACCTTTGAGTATTCAACTGTTCACATGTTTAGACTTTGCAATAACTAGCAACATACAACAAAAATCCAAGTGCTAACATTAGGATCAGGCTTCACTTTGCTGAATATGTACATATGTTCATAAAGAGAAGAAGGTCATATAGCAGTTCATCACTTTTTCGGAATCTTCTAGCTGAATACATTGAAGGTGTTTTTTAGGTGTAATTGATCTGAAAATAATTTTTTATGCTTAACATCACTTCATTTTTATAAAGGAGAGGAATAGCGTTTTGGAGAGAATAATTTTTATGATGCCGTGGATCAGTTTTTAAATATGTCAAAAAAATTCAAGTAGCTCAATGTCCAAAGTTAATCCATTCGTTATGTTATGTCCTAGATTATAAAATTAAGATCAAACCAAAGAAACAGAATGCAGAATATTGTTCTTTTTACATACATTTCTATAGGATGAAATGAAGAGAAAATAAATTACAAATTATAGGAAGTATATCAGAAAAACAGAGCAGTACCACACTTATATAAAGCTGATGTTCATATCGTGGCAAGCCAGAAAATTGTCATGTTTCATGCATTATGATGCAGTGGATGTAACTGAGAAACAGCTTGCGTGTACAAAACCAGCATTCTCTCCTTGACTCACTGCAAAGCTTATGACATTTAAGGATTTACATAGAAAGTACATAGAAAGAGAAAGAACTGTATTTAAAGAGCTGATCTCAGCAGATCTGCTGAGAGAGTGCAAAGGGCCAAAAGTGGCTTCCATTAAAGCAACAAAACTGGTTCATTTTTTAAACCATTACTAAAATTTCAACTTTTTCCCTAACTTAGCTAGTTAAACCCAAATAAAATACATAATACTTTGCATCACAAAACAGCTTTCTTACTAAATTGCTCCTGGACCACTGGTCCACGAAAGACTCTCAGGATGTTGTTCTGAACGTATAGCCAACGCTTGTTTAGCCCTAATTAATTTCTATTTTAGGAGGGAAGGGAAGATAAAAGTCTTGAAGTCATACTTCAGGCTACACTTTCCACTGAAGTAAGCCACTGAAAAATATCATTGTTTGTGATTTTATACTTCATTTGCTCCAACGATAAATATAATTTAATTGAACCTTAATCATAAAACTGGTTTAGTCTTAGCAACCTCTCAGTCTTGTTTTAAATTTTCACTTAATTGTAACTCAAAAATGCATTTAAATCTCACATAATTTAAATCCATTAAAATGCACATGCAGCCACCGTAAAAGTGAGCCTGTTCACATTTAGAAGAACAGTTTATTAATAGAAGATGCATAATGATCACTTGATGCCACTCCTCTCATTTCCTAGTGTAAAAAAATTCCTTTTCATCTCATAATTTAAGTTCAATTACCCATCTTATAATATCAACAAACATTTTCACTGGCCAAAGACAGAGTTGTCTCCCCTACATCTCAGATGCTTCCATGCCTTTGTATGTGAACATTTATTTCAGCCAACAGACCAACCACAATACTTGGTCTCAGTTTCCAAGTTGATGGCTAGGGCATATCAGTCAATTCCCATTAACCCACTGATCCTTGGTTTTCCCAAAAATGTCTTTGATCCGTTCGGAACTTGAATAATTTGTGCACTGTCCTTACTGTTCAACAGGCTTCTACCACATTATTTTTATATATTCGATTGTAAAAGCAAATTTTCAGTTTGTGTGTGTTTCTGTGTAACCACTGTTACAAACAAGAATTCTCCATTCACCAAAATGTTATAGAGCCTGGCATGTATTATCTGACTGTGCACTTCTATTTTTTTAAATAAGAAGCTACAATATTATTAAATCCATCTGATTAAGTCTGAATACACCTATCTTCTAGTGTTTCTAATACAATCTAAAATTTTAATATTTCTTTTATATTGGTTTGCACTCCCTAAAATGTGTATTTTCCCCCATGTCAGCTTCTACTTTTGCCACTGTATTGCAGAACTAGCATTCTTCTGTAATTTATAAAGCTAATACTAGTACTTTTCCTGAGCCTTAACAATGTTAGCTAGGTCTTATCCTTTCTATCTTCTAAACTCTTTTCCAAATAATATTTCCTCTCAATAATTATTAATCTATGGAAGTATAATTGTTCAGAATAGCTGGAGTTGCCTGTGTGTAAGTAAATATTGCAGCTATAGGAAGAGATTTCAGAACCTTCTGTGGGTTGAGTGAAACACTGAGGCCTGAGGTGTTTTTTTTAAATATATATATATATATGCGCATGTATGCATGTACATATGCCTGTATACTATGGTGTTATCATAGGAAATTATCTTACAGGCAATTTCTGCTCCAGTGACAAAGCCTGGTTCTGCATGCCACTGACTGACTTGGTCATGTGCATCACGACTCAGTTGCAGAACACCTCTACTAAATCTGCTTCAACATCACAACTAGCTTCAAATATCACAATTTGGGCACGCTCTAGCATAGATTTCTGTTTGTCAGCATGACATCGCCCCACATGCCCTGACAGAATGAAGCTGAAACAAGAAAGAAAAGAAACCAAATCTGAAACAGCTTTTTTATTTTTTTCTCTTCTTTTTGTAATGCCAAAAGAAATTACGTTTTAAGAAAGCTGCTAACTTCTCTCCTGGTCTGCAGTGACGGGCTTCATTCCTGAATGTGTTAAACACACACCGAAGCAGGTTGCAACTTCTCCATACTTTCTTCAGTTCTCTTCAGAGAAGACTAAAACGGTGGGAAGGCTGAGGGCTGCCCCAGCCATGGGAAGCAGAAGGGCAGCTGCAGGCAGTGGGAGCATCTTGCCTCATTTGCAAGGGGGGCTGCACTGTGGGACTCCCGTATCTTGCGCCGTGCTGGAGGTCGCTCCCTGACCTCCGCCCTCCCTCCTCCCCCTTTCGCTACACACACTTCATAACCAGACCCAAATAACAGGGTGCAGTTGCCCTTACGTTAGGCAAAATGGATGTGGTTTGCACCGTTGGCCTCAGCGCCATGGTGCCCCGCTGTGAAGTCTTGCTCCTTGTGGTCTGTGTCTACAGTAGGGAGCAGGGCTGGGATGCCATGGGAGAAGGAGAGAAATGCTGACATTGATCTTTGGATCAGAGAGTAAACAGATTGATCCCCAGGATCAATAGAGAGGTCAGGATTCAGTCACACATGATCACTGGCTTCAACTCTTAAGTAATTTCTGGAAGACAATGGAGGGAGGTGTACGTATGGATGTGACTGAGGGTTACATCTTGATCCCAATTTCTGTTTAAGGAAACCTACACACCAGAAGAGCTTTTTCCATTGCTTTCAGCTCCGAATCCGTTTTCCCGAACATAAAACAAATTTCAGCGTCCTTGGTCCTGCAACAGGAGCTATCCATTTCTTTTAACATAAACATTGTTTTTACAGTTCTTTAAAGTCAAGAAGTCTCTTTAAGCTCCTAAATTAACAATGAGAACAAAAATGAGCACAGATTGCTTTTAAAAGTAACACAGATTCTAACTATCATTAATAAATAAATTAGGCAGAATCCAAAATGTGGCTAGGGAATTTGAGAAGAGAGAACTGGCAGTGCCATGGCCTGTGTCAGCAAGCACAGCAGTTACCTGCTGGGATCTCCAGAGCAACAAGAAGGGGAGCTTAGGGACCCAATAATGAATCACTGGCTTGCAGGTCAATTAAGTGGCCAAGAGACACTTGAATTCCACCCGTTCTGCCATAATAATGGCCTTGCTCATAAGCAGCTAGAGACAAAACACATCCAATGCTATTTTAAGATTGCATTCCAGGCAGCCCAGCTCTACAGCCCACTTGGACATCACAGCTGCACGTCACACAGGTCTTCCTGGGAGCTTGGCACCTTGAATGCGATGAAAGAGTCCTCCCTGAATTATTACCATGAAGTTTAATCCATTTAGAGGTGAGGGGCACAGAAATCTCACACCGCACTGTCAGTTACACGTAGAACCACCTTGAATGGGGGAGGAATATATTTCTACATTCTTTTTAGCTTTTGCTTTTATACGGCGCACCATTAGTTTGTCTTGTATCACAAATACACAGTAGGAGTATTCGACAGGAATCACTATAAAACAGGCTGCAGACGAATTCAGCCCTGTTTCCTCCCATACAGACGTTTTGTACTCAGCACCAATGGAAAAGAATGACCAAGTTTGATTTTAGGCTTCTAGGTCATGGTTTCACCTTGACAACAGCTCTTTCATTTCAAGCAGTACCAGTTGCCAGGATCCCTAAGGTGTTTTCATTTTTGTCAAGAAGTGTAGAAGAAAAAAAAAAACACAGTATGAAAAAATGATAAATCTTAATTCACAAGCTGCAGGACTATCTCTGTGTCTCCAGCACAAAACTTCAAATCCAATCCAGGACCTGGATGTGTATTAGAAGGCTGCAGATTTAAACCTTGTCCACCATGATCAAACTGGATTTATGGAGCATCATAACTCTCCAGACACCATCCAGCAGCTTATTAATTTAATAGACTCCTGTCCATTCCATGATGTTCCTGCCCTGACAGTCTCTCAAGATAAGGCGAAAGCCTTTTGACAGGACAGAGTGCATATATATTTTCTTCTGTTTTCTTGTGGATGGGGTTGTCGACAACTTGAAATGTGTGGCTCAGCAAATTTGGGGGCTTTTTTTCTTCCCTCTTGCTTTGCAGGGAAGATGACTGAAGTAACGCTACCATAAGCCACAGGGGGCATAAGGTTTACTGCCAACCTCAATATTTATTTATCATAATGGATGGAAAAAAATAATATAATTAAAATAAAACACATTTCACATCTATGTCATGTCCTGAAAATAATGACATTTTTCTTAAAATAATTTCTATTGATTCTACTGCAATTGACTTAGAAAAATGAGGGACATACATACATATCTTGAAAAAAAAAATCTCTGCATGATGTTTACATTTATTTTTGCTAGTGGTCTCAATTGTTGAAGCAGTATTTGTTTTCACATGGTCCCAGTGTAAAGTGCAGACTGGGCTTCTTTTCCATCCTGAACATGTTCTTATATGTGAACATTAGACTCAGTTTACAGCGTTTTACAGCTTCTGTCCAAAATATATAATTCTGTGCAAATCGTGTCAGTATTTCCTTGCCTCCTCAAACGAAAAATAATTTCACTTTCAATCTATGAAATAAAATACACAATAAGTGACAGGGAGAGCACAAGAAAAAAACCCAAACCAGCACACATATGAGAACAACCCAAAAATATCACTTGGCTGCTATGTAAATGAAATACACTAATAATGAACAAAAGCATTTTCATGCTGAAAGTGGAAATATAGCTGTACCCTTTCTTGTCATCTTCCCTTTATTATCTACATGCATAGGATTTAGAGGGCAGGTAATAATTCACTATATATACTATTATATGCATATTATACTAATTCCATAAAGATGCATAAAATAACCTTTTTCTTGTAGATAATTAAGACCATATACAAGGCCCTGACCTCTAAACTCCCTAAAGCAGGTAATCCCCCATTGGATCTACTTGCATAGGTAAACAAGAAAAATACAGAAAAAGTACAGTCCTGCTTTGTGAGTTCTTTGAAGCTGAATTGTGTCCAAATTAAGTCCACAACACTGCGTCTGCTATCCACAAGCAATAAATATCACTAGTCATGGGGACAAAATATTTTCTCCTTCTGTGGCCAGCAAGGAAAGTAGCAGGACTGATTTGCAATAGTTTCGTTTGCAGCAGTGTCATTAGGCATCCTCTCTTTTCACCATCCCTGCAAAACCAAACGTGAATTGTGTCTTCTACTTGCCTGACAATCATGTCTTTATGTCTGTATCCATGACATTTTCTTCCAATGACTGTGAAGGTATATTGCCCTTGTAGAGATATTATTTATGTAAGCATTATACACATAATTATACTTCTCTTGAGAAATATTCTGTGGTTTTTCAGTGCTGTGGAAAAAGAAAAGCAAGCTTTGCCATGGGCCTTTGATATTAGCACGAGCGTTGTATGCATTTTGTTAAAAACTCAGATTTTTTGTCAGTGGCAACAAAGAAAGAACAAAAACTGGTAGCAACCACCAAAGGCTTCAGCACATTGTTTAGCTAATGGAAGCATCCAGAGGGACAGCAGATACTGCAGTTTTCTGACTGTCCACGTGGAACAGACTAAGTAAATTCACTCAATTTGCTTTTAATAGTATGTGGAAAGAAGTCCTTTGCAACCTAAAATATATGCTCCCAGTTAACCTTTGGCCTATCAAACAACTTGTTCTCTGACCCAAAACAAAATATACTCATATTCTAACGCAGCAGTGTTTAAAGTCCTTATGATGTTTGCCCTGTGTCTCATTAGGGTCTCTGATGTTATAGGTCTGTGGCGCAATGTACCATTATGTTGCCTGAAGTTGCAGGGGAAAAAAAAAGATTTGCTAGCTGAAAACTCATTTGCTGGGGAAAGCATGGTACCACGGACCTCACAGAGCAATTAAGAAAAGTAATCCGCTGTCACTGAAGAAAAATTTAAGAAGCCTTCTGTTGTGACAGCTGACTTCTCCTATATGTTAAAAAATAGTCTGTTTAAATTAGCAAAACTAATTAAAAATTGTTGTCAATCCTTACTAGCAATGTCACGTAACCTCTTG
This sequence comes from Phaethon lepturus, assembly GCF_000687285.1. Taxonomy (NCBI): domain Eukaryota; kingdom Metazoa; phylum Chordata; class Aves; order Phaethontiformes; family Phaethontidae; genus Phaethon; species Phaethon lepturus. The sequence continues at coordinate 19,350 of NW_010516616.1, forward strand.
TATCGTCAGCGCATGGCACACACATCAGCTACATAACTCATCCCAGTACCAGTGAAGTAAGTAAGCAATTAGGTATTTACTGACTTGTTTTAAGCCGAGCACCGGGCAGCGCGGCCGGGGGAAGCGCTGCTTCCAGCCCCGACTCCTGCTCTGCCCTGGCCTGCGCGCTGCCTCTCCTCGAGTTTCTATTCACAAATTAGCTACATGACACAGCTTCAGCGTGGGCAGCTGTCGTTTTAACTCATCGCATCCTGTAAGCCCACCCCAGCAGGCTCGTTCTCTATCACGATTGGAGAACAGACTTTTTTGGGCAGCTTTCAAAAGCAGCATCTGTTTCAGCCAGCACCCGTCCCTTAGCTGTGTGGAGAAGCACTCCCCCGAATTTGTGTCATGTGTCGTCATCGTCCCCCCCCACCCCGGTTTTGTGTTCACCGAAAGAAAATGACAATTCTCGGGTCTTACCCTTAGGCAACATCCTCCCTGGCCAGGATTTTGTTGTAGTTGTTCCGTGGGCACCGACTGTGATTTCACTTATGGAGGGATGGAGGGTTTTTATGGCGTTTGCCATGGATCCGCACCTCCGGGACAATGAACAGGCCCATCCTGTGGAATTACTTACTAAGGCAGCGTCACAGGGTGCCTCGTGGAGCCGCGCTGGGGCGAGGACAGGTTTTTTCCCCTCCCATGTCCTCTCAGAAATAAAGGGCATAAACCACTCAGTGAGGCCAGGCAGAGGAGGAAATAGCATCAGTAAATCACTAATGGAGATGCAAAACCAAACACGGCCTCACGCGAAAAGAGATGACAGGCGGCTCGACAAGCCTGCGAGTTGCTGCTGGCGG